>NC_072770.1:24473104-24733104 GCF_022539595.1 Amphiprion ocellaris | reverse complement strand
TACAGTTTCTTCAAGTGTCATATTTTTTGTCATATTTTAAGGCAGAATGTCACACAGGTTCTTATTTTGTTTTTGCATAGATTCTGGTACTGTTTGACACTGGAGATAATCAGTCCTCTGGGAGACCTTAAAGCGTGACTCGATCACATTTCTAATAATGTTTGTGAATCTTTTAGTTAGTGTGGTTGTGTGTGTGATAGTTGTTTGTACTGCATCATTTTAATTATTGCATTCATGTGCATATCTAATTTGTTGTCTTGCAGAAAAGATTGTGATCTCAATGAAACGCCCTGAATAAATTAAGCTTCACTCTTATGTGAATAGTCATAGCAACAGCTACAAATGCAAAACAGCAAACTGTTTGAGTCTTTGTGTTAATTTAAATCAGTATATTAGTAGTAAACAATGCCTGCTATGCAACGCACATTTTTTCCCCACTCCCCTAGAATAGGACAACCAGACAGACTAAGATATAATGCACCATATAGCAGACTCAGATGGGGCAGGATCAGTAAAAATAAACATGAATTAACAAAATAGGACAGCAATAATACTATTCATGCCATCAAACAGTGGTGTTCAGCCTTCTTTTACAGTCCCTCACCAGCTGACATGGAGAAAGAGCACCACCAGCAGGAACACTGACTCTAATGTTATGGCTAAGGAGGTACTTCATCTCTTTTCATTGTGATGGTTACCATGGTGAAGAAAACAATCAGGGATGGAGAAGTGTTCCTCCTGCAGGAAGAAGTGAGTTTAAATGACAAAATACTACAACAGCATAGTGGACAGTAAATATAAAGATATATATCCAATTTTATTTTAATAGGAGTGTAACAATTCATCTTTGAAGTTTCCACTCATGAACTGTCAGGTGAACTCACACCCTGGGGAAATTCGTCTGCGTTTTTATTGCATTTTATCTAGTAGTAAAACAAAAGAAAAAAGGTCGGAATTGAAAAAAGTCTAGCCCTATTCAGATTCAGATTACTTTGTTGTCATTCAGGCATATTACAGAAGAGATGCACTGCAGAATGAAATGACGACGAAGGGTCCGCAATAAAAACACACACAATTAAAAACATACTCTGTGTTTTATCATCAGACAAGAGAGCAACACCTCTTTTTTCTGTTTTACCCAATCTTAAGGATCAGCCTCAGCCTCAACACAAAGTCACTGCTTGTAATATTAAAGGTACAATAACTAAATATTAGAAAGCAGCGGATGTGAGTTCAGGGACAGCACAGTTGGTGTGTAGAGTAGGAAAAAATGAAGATGCTGGCAGTTCCAAATCAGTAATTAAATAGCAGACAAGGTTAAGTTTAGTCTGTAGATGAGGGAGTGCACTATAATGATTTAACATGTAGCATCGCCCAAGGGGAAATTTGAGGGGAACATGGAGAACAGCTGCTCACAATAAAACAGGGAGAGCAAACATATCAATAAACAGCTACGATGCTTTGGAAACTGTTGAATGCTGTTGGCTTCACTAAGGCCTGGAGGTCATTAGGACACACTAAGTAAGTTTCAGAAACTGTACTAATCTCCTGATAAACAGTACAAGGACAGCACAGTTGAGGAAGAGCCTATGTCTGATATTTGTCCCTGTTTACCCTCCAGAGGGCACTTACATTCTCTGACAGGCAGACAGACATTGCAGTTGGCCGCCAGGATCTGCTGAGATCTGTTGACAGGCGCCTTCTTGTGAAGAGGTGCCAGATTATCCTGAGGGGGACAACTCCATCCCCTCTGTTTCCAAACCCTTCAATATATTTACTTTTGTTTTCGCACAGTCAATGAAAAGTGATCAGCGACGAGCTTTGGGTTGAAAAGTTTCTGTTTTTGGTTCATCTTTGGCCTAATTTTGATAAACCAATCTAGAAACTAATAACAACAATAATACTGTCAAACACTGTAGTGATTTTTAGTGGCTCTAAGTTTTAATGGCACTCTTACCATGTTGCATTTAACCTCATAAGATCATCAGATTAATGCATATTATAAAATGTATTAGAGCAATGAAAAGTGACTTTGAGGTGTAAATGATAATCAGATTTATCACAGAAAATCTAAAAAAATACACAATTTCTAGGTGTTTTTGTTCACTGTGGGCTAATTTTTCACTGCAAAATAAAGTTCTGCATATATAGAAACAGCATGACTCAATTCAGAGAGAACTCAAACATGTCTTTTGTGCAGTACAACAGTTATATTAAAATTATAGAAATAGAAAAAGCAAAAGTTTAATTTCTTTAAATATAACTTTTATACATAACCAACCCATACAACATTTGTGACAAGTGTTACTAATACTGAAACAAAAATGGTGGCTCCTCACGTTATAGATATTTTGCGACTTATGTTTTAACAACCACTCTAAACATTTCAACCACCCAGTAGCTTCAGAAAAATATTTCACCATGCTGAATGTATTTTCTAACAACTTCTATATACTTTCTGAGCCATACTGCATTAATTTTATTGATCAAGTATATTTTCTTTTGCTCTCAATCTCTCTCTATCTTCTGTTTTGTATAAAAATAGCCTGCAGTTCAAACGTAAAAGTCACAGATTTTTTTTGTCACATGATCGTTTGTCACAGCTGAGTCAGATATAGCTTTTCAGTTATGGTAAGAATTAGCAGAAACTTTTTGATTATTACAGAATCTGGTTAGTACAAAAGATTTGGTTTTTGCAAATTTTTAAATGAGACATACAGAATAAGCCATTTTGATGAACAACTTAAGCTTAAATTTGGGGAATTTCCAGAATAAAATAGTAGGTCTGAGATGATTAGCTCAAGAACCTTTAGAAAGTTGATAATCCATAGATTTATTCTTATTCTTATTATTTTAAAATAATTTCTGGCTCTGATAAATGGTGTCATTTTGGCGATTTTATTTATAGACAATATGCCTTTCAATAACCCATTCTGGGGCACACAGGGTTAACATAAGAATATGTTACTATGAAATCACATCTCTCTGTTTGCTGGTTGTCCATCATTTATTGAGGTGAAATATCGCAGCTTGTAAAGGAAACTTTGAGTATCACTGAACTTGCCTCAGTTTAGGCCTGAGTTTTACTTTCTTGCAGAGAGATGAGAAAACTGACACCACTATCATGTCTGTATGGCAAATATAAATTAACAGCCTGTGGTTTGTTTGCTTACTGTAGCATAGAGAATGCAAACAGTGGAAAACAGTAACATAGATCCACCATAAATTCAACTGACAATGTAAATCCTATTTATAAAATCTCACTACAGCTTGTTAACAGGCGATCAGTGGAGTTTTCACGAAGCTTCCAGCAAGCAAACAGTCCAAATAGTTTCAACATACATATATATATATATATATATTCAGGACAAGGATCAGGCTGAACCGTTTTGCCTTCAGAACCCCTGAAGGAGTCATTCTAATGGCAGCACCCGATGTGGAGAAAAGCTTGTGTCTGGGGTTGAAAACAAAGGAGAAGATGCAGGAATCACCATGACACTCCTCCCAGTGTTGCTCTCCTCCTCCTCGTCCAATTACCCGTCTTAATATCCCCCTCGTCCAATCGTCTCATTTTCACTGCGCTGCGGCCTCCAATCACCATCTGTCCTGCAGGCAGTAACACTTTTACATATCTGCTGTAATTAGACAATCACTTCCACATGTGGATCAAACTCCTTCAAACCACTCAACCCCTACCTCACCCTCCCATCCGCCCACTGTCTCCTTTTTCCTCCCTGTTTTTCTTATTTCCCCGTCTCACACTCTACTACCCTCCGTGTGCCCCTTTTTCACTTTTTCTTACCCCCCCCTCCTCGCTCTTTCTCCTCGCTTTCTGATTGAATTACCATAAGTGCGGTTCTTGGCCAAAATATGCCAGCTTGTTCTGATTAAAACTGTCCTTGTTATACCAGAGACTTTCCAAATGGCTGTGAGCAGTTTGTGTGTTTGGTGGAGGGGGGACAGAGTTTGTGTTGAAAAGAAAATGCAGCCAGACAACAGTGGATGGCGAAAGGTAAAGAGTGAAAGTCCGAGAGCGCGATGGGGACAGAGAGGAAGGAGATGGAGAGGCAGTGCGTTAAAGTGGGGAGCAGAAAGGGAATGAGACGGTAATGGTAGTTGACAGAGCTGGGTTCATGACAGGTTCATGGTGACATCATGGTTGAATTTTGGAGAACATTTATATAGGAAAAACTATTTGCTATTCATTGGATGCACATGGAAGCCCCCAACCTGCTTTTTCTTTCTCCCTCAGCTCAGCCACAAACACTAAGCCTTGCAAAACAACACCAAATATGCAGATTTCCTTTGGCAATTTAAAATGATTTTTTTTCCCTGGGTGCGGTATAGTGAATTTTTGTATCTTTGCGTAAACATATGGCGTTGAATGAAAAGGCACCTTCATTCTTAAGCTAAACTTTATAATCCCAAATTGACAACTGCTACCCAGAGTGTCATTCCTTTCCCCTTTTTCTCTCCCTCCTTTTCTCCCCCCCCCCCTCCTGACTCCTTGTTTTCTCTCCTCCTTTGCTCCCTTTTTTTTTTTTTTTGCCTGCAAGTCTAGCCAGCTCTCACCACTGGTACAGTATGTTCTTTGTGTGTAGGCATGTTTAGCAGTTTGAGAGACAGAAAAGACATAAAGGAGCACTGGGACCCGAAATGTGTTTATAGCGTATGTGTGGGTGTGATTATATTTGTGTCAGCTCTTTTTCTCGCTTGAAGAAAATTAACAGCAGGGTGCTGTGGTGCATTAAAGGTTTTTTGTGTCTTGCGAATGCATATTTGCAGTGAGAGTTTATTGGTTTGTGGGCATTTGGCCGCCGTAGCGTTTTGCCGTCTTTCTGCATACGTGCTTGTATGTTTGTGCGCCCAGAGCGAGCTTGTCATGCATGCCTGTCATCCTCTGCATGCTTCTCTGTGCACCACAGAGCTTCACATGACATCAATCTGAGAGCAGTGGGATAGTGATCTCATTACCAACAGCCTGTTGCTGATTAAAACCTGCCGTCTGCACCCTCCTCCTTACCCCTTTTCTTTTCTTCTCCCCCCCACCTCTCGCCACACTCTTCTGCTTCCTTGTCCTTTGCCTCTCCACCCTCCTGCTTCCTCCACCCCTCGGCTCCAGAGTCGCACCATTCTGCGGTTTCTCCACTGCCGGCTGCCAAAAAGGGCCCCATTTCGAGCTCTGCAGAAAGTTATAAGCTCCCCTCTTTTTTTTTCTCTTCAGCTTTGCTTCATTTCTTTGTTCTTTCTTCTTTGCTGAGCATCTTCATCAGAGGGCGAACCACCCAAAAACCTACCTGTGGGCCTCATTAAAACCCTTCTCACATTCCCAGTCTTCTTACTGATGGTCATCTACACTAAACAAGAATAAAAGTGGCCGAGAATGAAAATGTCTGTTTGCGTTTCAACACATGGACGCATGTGCAAGAATGGATGCTCGCCACCTTTTACATCTACATTCAGGAATACACAAACGCTTCTTTCACACTCAGTCAGACGTTATACACTCCCCTCCTCTTTGCGCATTTCACTGACACAGAAACACAAACAGCACTAACCTTTCACCTTCCTTGCTGACACTGTTGCTGAGAAGTGTGGCAGTAACCCAGAAAGCTCCAGCAGTGAACCTGGGATCAGATGGTCCCTGCTGCAGTAATCACTCAGTAACATATCGATGACTTCTATTCTCTTTCCAAAAAGTTCAAAATAAAGTGCCATGTAGCATTTGTATAGTAAGAAATTTCTTTAATTCTACTTTTAAAACACATATAGTCTTCTCTTGTTCATTTATTAATTCCTCATCCATTGCTTTAGATCTTTGGTTTCTACATGTATATGAAAGAAAACCAGGAACATCTGTAGAATTTCGAATGATATGTGAACTACAGGAGAATCAGCATTTAACACCTAATTTTGCTGGTGGAACTGCTTATTGAATATCATTTTCACTGTTTTGTCAGAGTCTTTAGTACACGTTGTATCAAAAAGTAATAACTGTATCTTATTGTCATATACATACTGTAGTCCTTTCAAAAGTAAAAATGAAACAGTATTGAATGTATGGATATGGAAATTATAGTTTTTAAGCTTTTTTTGATTGAAGGTCTAACTATATTTAGTTAATATTTACTTTGACAGTTATTCACTATTTTGTATAGGTTAGGATTTGACATATTCAAAAGTAGTGACAGGTTTAAATTTTCTTCAGCCTTTAAAAAAAATTACACAAGTGTACATGGTTAATAAAAACTGGCCAGTCAAGCTGAGAGTAGAGACACAGTTTTTATTAACTGTGTTTGTATTGGAAGACAACCTGTGCTACCATTGACTGCTGCTGTTGTGGTTCGGCCTGCAGTGGACTGACTCTCCGCTGAGGACAGTCACTCAGACAGTAGCAGACAGTTTTATCTCTGACATGAAGAGGCAGTTAGCTCTGCCCCTCAAGGGCTGACTAGCCAGGTTTGATCTCATCACGGATCAAATGTATCTCCATTAAATGCTTCCTTACCAGAAAACCACCGGGTTGATTTGCTTAGGAAAATCCTGTAGGAGGAAAAGAGTCCACTTGAACTGATTTAAAGGTGCGGAAACTGCGAGGAGAATGGCCCTTTGTACTTCTCAAGCGAGGCAAGATGGAAAACAGCTCATCGTCATTTGCATTTTGGAGATTTAATGAAGTCAACTAATATATATACCAGGCTTTGTGTGACTGTACATACATACATATATACATACATACATAGTAGTTGCAATTTACATTAGTGCAGCCAAGTTTAATTTGTACACTTGTGATCAGTCTGTACATCTGCAATATTCATTTAATACAGTAGTTTTAATGCAAATATTAAATAAAAAACACAAAACTGACCCTGAATGTTGCAATTTCAACTTTTAACTTATTGTTTCCATCATTCTGAGTCATAAGGACACTGATGTGTTAGAGTGTATTTCTTTCCCATCAGGGATCTTTAGTCACAATAACACAGTGAGTGGCCCTTGATTGGCCCGAGGCCCCGGACTCCTACATCGGCTGGAAATACTCCCAAAGTCAAGGCACTGTAAACACGGAACCAAAGCCAAGCACTGATACTGATATCCCCAAAGGTGTGCAGCATGTGTGTTTGTGTATTTCTGTGAGTTAATCACTGTTTCATTAGTGTACATGCTGCTCTCCTCTGTGTGTGTGTGTGTGTGTGTGTGTGTGTGTGTGTGTTTTTGTGTGTATAGGCCTATCTTTGGACGGTGAGCAGAGGAGGAACAAATTTAGAAATTGAAAACAAACAGTCACACACTCGAAATCTAACAAAAGAGTGTTGACTGACAGCACACTGTAGATGGAGTGAAGGTAAAGAGAGAGAGAGGCTGTGAGACAAAGAAGGAGGGGAGGGCGGTGGAGGGGTGGGCAGCAAGTTGAAACCTAAGCCTTCTGGACCCTGTTTTCCCTGCCTTCGGGCATTCTGTGGCTGGTAAAAAATGTGCTGTATATTTGAAGTGTTGGATCACGTGACAAAGGCAGGGTTTGTGAATCAAAGTACACAATGATTTCAGGAGAGAGGGGGGGGGGGGGGAAGAGAGAGAGAGGGTGTATGTTAGTGAGAGAGAAAGTCGGGAAAAGGAGAGGTAGGCGGAATGCAACAGGCTGAGCTCTATCGTCGCTCTGAGAGGGACTTCTGACTGACAAACTCCACCACTACTCTCCTTTTCTGCTTACTTCTCCACTGACCCAACCTCACCAACCAGCACTCTGTGGTGTTCAAGTCCCAGGGCTGGTAAGTCTGCTTTTTGAATCTTGTTTTTCTCGTAACTTCACTCTGTTGGTGGATTGCGAGAAAAGAAGACAGACAGAGGACATGTCAGAGCATGAGTGAGATGTGTTCGTGTTTCTCTTGTCTCTCTCTTTCTCTGAGTGTGTGTATTTCTGTGTGTGTTTCTGAGACAGCATGAGCGCAGAGATAGAGTTTCCTGAGGACGGCTTTAATTGAGAACAGAGATTTCTGAGAGCGAGAGAGGGAGGAAGAACAACAGAAACCAGCTAAGGAAAGGGAATGAAAGTTGATCAGCACATGCATGCGCTCTGGAGCCGCTCCGTGTGAGAAGATGAATACTTGTGGAGATGTGTGTCCTCATTTGTTTGCCCCATTGATGAATACACATCTCTGTGTTTATTCCTGCCTTCACAAACTCTGATTCACAGTTGTGGAAAGAGTTTGATTACTATTATGTTCTTGGCCGCAGGGAAAGAAAAGGAAATCGGTCAAAATGGATGTTGAAATTCCCCAGATTTTTCAAGAATGACATAAATATGAGAGCAAGTTCTTATACAACACTGTACATAGTATTTTCTACTGTTCCGTGCACCCGTCCAGAGCACTACACACGAGCTTTGTAACTATCTGAGACCATTTTCCAGCGGCAGACGAAGTGGCTGCTATAACCTGCAGGCTCTGGGCCAACAGACTGGCTGTCAGAGTTGATGGATCACTCCATCAACATCACAAATGGCCAAGTAGGTCTAGTCTACCTGAGTATGTACACACTCAGTCACTCATCCCCCCTGAAGGTTATATAAACAGGTTCCCATCCACAACATTACATAAGCTGGATGGAAACATTGAAATTGGCTACTCCGGATATCACTAGACAATCTGCTGTGTGTCTGATTCCTGCTGCTGTTTTGCATTATGTGTGTGTGTGTGTTACAGATAATGTATGTGTGTGTGAATAAACTTGGTGACCCTCTCGTATTGAAACACAAGCTCTTTTTATACAGTCTGAATCATTTCAAATAGCATCCTTTGTGCGACATGCGCTATATAAACCCATTGCTTGATTGATGATTGTGATTAAGATGTTATTTGTACACCAAGTGCTTCTTCCCAGCTGAGCCGAGCCTTCTGCATCTGTCTACTAACTCTGCACTGCCGAGTGGTCACGCCATGCCACTCCATGCTATGCACTGCAATTTATAGGGAGCTATTTATGCAAACTCTTGACAAATCTATTTCCAGATTAATTTTCCTTAATGTCCTGAGGAATGTTCATCAGCATGTGCAAAGGAATAGTGGAGGAGGCTACAAGCAGTGTATAAACAACTGGCTGCAAACAGTGCATAACAGTTTCTCCTCTTCCTTTCTCTTCTCCACATTTTTCATTGATTGCTTATTTTCTCTGCCAGTGGATGTCTGCAGAGTGCCGACTCTTCAGTGGACTCTGTCACTCTGATTCCAGGTCAGACCTTTCCGGTGTTTCAAATCTAACATTTAGGATGCATCTGCTGCTGGTTAAGTCTTTTGTTTTTCTTTTGGTTTCATCATGCAGAGGAGAAACTGCTCTAAAAGTTTGTGCGCACTTGCATGTGCATGTGTTTGGGTGTGTTGGATGTAACTTCTTTAACTGCATTGCAATCTCATCTTTGTTCTCTACGCTTTTCAAGAATGACAGGCCCTCAGGCTGAGAAGGATGTCTGGCTCCTTTCCCCCTTTCTTTCCCTCTGCCTCACTGATTTCTTTCCCCTTTATTTCCTCACTATGAAAAAAAAAATTAAATAAAAAATCTCCATCTTCTTTGCTGGTTCGTGTCAGCTGAGTTTCATTTTGTATGGGGTTGCTCTCTTGGTTACAACATATAAATGGAAACTTCCAAAACAAAGAAGCGAGCGTTTGCTACTCGTTTTTTTGAGTGCGGAGGACACAAATGTTTTCTTGTTCCGCAGAATTACATATTGTCCTCAGAGTTATTTAGAGAGATTTTGGTGAGAGCCATGCACTGGCTGCGGTTCGGTTTGACGTGCCCAATTGGCTTCAGAGATTTGGAAGTCACTTTTAACATCCATTGTTGCTTTCGCTGTACTTTTTCAAAACTTGAGGCTGAATGTGTCTCAGTGTATCTTAGTGTTTTTAATCATGGCCTGGGGCTGCTCTTCAGTGCAGGCTACAAGTCCTTTTAAACACTCTTCTAATCCTCTCTTTGGAAGAACAGCAAGGAACAGGCTGACCATGTGTGTGTGCGTGTCACTTGTGATTTTAATACTAAATGAAAAGCTGCCTACCAACACCTCAATGAGGCCTGACCCGTGGCTGAGCTGCTGAGCCTGGAGCAACAGGGGCCGACCCCAGCTCCGACCTGGAGACCCTCAGCAGCCCACACGGTAGCTTCCATATAATGACAACATTGTGTGCTGCATGAAACTACCATCAACACAATCCCTATCAACACAGCTAACACAAAATCCATTCATTGTTATTCCAAGTATTGAATAGTTTAAGTTTGTGCACCAAAGTAAAGTTTTAAGTTTCACCACGGTCAAGTGATGCTTTCTGACAAAGAATGAACAAGAACTTGTTGTAATTAATCATGGACACAACATTTTATTATAATAAATCATTGGCTGTCGACTATAAAATACAGTATACAACAAGAGTGAGCGCACCTCTGGGCAATATCACTTGAATGTCAAATGATTCTAGTGTCTGAACTCACAATCACTTCATTATATATAAGTTGACACATAGAGTGCTTTATCTTATGAACAAAAAACAAAAATTTTAGAGAGACTATATTGAAAATACAGGCCACAAGTCAAAACTAAATGCAACAAAAGTGAATACACCTGTGACCACTGACACACAAGCTAGTAAACCTGAGATGACCGAAACAAAACTGAGTACAGCTGCGATATCAGATTCACCTAAGAGCATGAACATGGTTAAAAAATAGACAGTGGACATCAGAACCGTTCTCAGTTTTGCATCCATCTATTTGCATGTCTGTATCATGGCTTTGGCATAGCAAAAATAAACAGAAAATCGAATTGTGTGACCATGCAAAGACGTAAAGTGATACTGGAAGATCGAAGACCAACTAAAAATCCATTGAAAACACAGTTGCAGCCGTAATCAGGGGGTATAGAATGAGCCATAATACCACTAATCAGAGCCGTCGTCCTCCTTAAATTACCCCAGTGCAGCACTCCAGTTGCACAATCCAGCAACTGCAAGATGAAACTTTGCTAAAGAACATAAAAAGAAGCCAGGTGAATATTGGGAGCACACCGTTTGGTCAGATGAGGCAAATATGCTTCTTTTTTTTTTTTTTTTTTTTTAGATCTGATGGATGCCAACATGTTTCACATGAACCTGACCAGGACTACCACAGTAAATGCATAGTTCTGACAGTGAAGCACGGAGGTGAAACTATGATAATATGGTGCTGCATGAATATAAAAGATGTTCAGGAGATGGCATTTACAGACGGCCCTATGAAATGCCTGTAAAAAAAAAAGCAAAATGCTGCCTGATAAGATGACTCCCAGTCTCCTGAAGCTTGACAGAAGACGAATATTCCAGCACAAAGACGATCCAAAGCACACTGTCAAGATCACACAAGAATTTTAAAAAAAAAGTCAGAAATTTTCTGAAAAAAAAAAAGAAATTTTGTCAGAACAAAGAAAAAAAGGTGCACTTCCAAAATACTGAAAAATATAGAAGACTCGAATCTCAGTAATTAAAGGCATACTAACTTCAGAGACATTTAGTTCCTATGGTAGCCCCTGTATTTTTAAAATAGTAAACCCAAACTATTAATTTTACGTAGTAAATACCCATGGCTGTAGCTCAGTATTTAGACTAGTATATATAAGAACAAGGAAATATATTTCCTGAAATGTGGGAAAAAATTATTGCCTTCAGTTTGAGTCACAGTGATCAAATTAATTTTCAACACCGTCTTCCTCAAACCTCTGAGACGCCTCTAAAAGCTTAAAGATCTCATTCTGTTTACTGTAGATCATTTCCGAAACATATTTCTGTGAAATAATGTTTGGAAAATAGACATCAAACATTGTTTTGAGGCCTAATACATACATCTGGTGTGTACACTCTTCACTCAGCTAACAACATAATTGTGTGCATAAAATGAAAATATGTGTTCCTGTCAGCCAGAAACATTTTGCGGTTTAAAGATGGCTGTCAAATTCAGATGGTTTACGGCCAAGCAGTATTTGTATTCCTCAAAAGACATTTTTACATGTCAGTTTGACATAAAATATAGCACGGTCATTTGTTGGAAAATCTAATTATGTTGTTTTGTGGGTGATGGTGCCGGTGTTTTTTCTCCTCTGTAATGGTGTTTGTGTGTTAGTATGTGCATTTTCTACTTGGTATTTTCAGCACAGCTCATCTCGGGTTGCATTCTCTCAGAATATGCCAGAGTTGATTGTGGTTTATGGTTTACAGCTGATTGTCCTCGTTGAAGTCATGTTTTTCCCTGAATCTGGCTGTTTCGGGAGGGAGTTTTTAGCTTTCGCATCCACTCAGACTCAGAACTTAGTTTGTACTCTATATTTTCTGACCACTTTGTTTCCATAGATACATCTGGACTACATGTTCAACAAAACTATACACATTTTTTGTTCCTGAGTCCGTCACACAGAGAGCCTACAACTTTATTGAGCAAGTCAAAAGAAGTTGAGTACATGGAATACTGACTGAAATAGAATTCAGTAAAGTAAAGAACGACAGATCAGTACAGCTCATGTTCACAAAAGGACCTCACAAGATTAGCAAATCAACAAAATCCTGCTGCACTTTGCCATGGAATAACCACCTAATTTACAGCCTGCACATCACCCTGGATTGAACTTACAATAAAGAAATGCAAAGATGACTAAAGAGTTGCAAGAAGGAAACAAAAAAAGCATTTTTTAAATTTTCTATTTACTGGCAGGAGAAAAAGTGTGGAATATTAAGCGCAGAGTGAAAAAGCAGATGTTTTGGTTCGTGCTGCCTGTTCTCCATCCAAAAGATCAAAGTGTGTTTATCATTGTACAAACAGGGCTTTTTGTCTTGGGCAAGTGTTCACACTTTAACCGGGGTGAACACACTTTACATAATGAAAAAACACAAAACACAATACTATAATCCACCAGATATGCCAGCACTGGAGACAAATCAACCACACGATCAAACACAATAACAGCATCACTGATGTGGAGCATTGTGCTCATAGCGTCTGGTTCCAGTTTATAGTAGCTGGAGTTCTTCCAAGCATGAGCTCTGTGTCACCTCTACGTCCCACCCCGGACTGACACAGTTTCACTGTTGATGGAAAATGTTAGCATCTACCTTCTAAAGCTATTATTTTTTTCCCATAATTTAATGCATTTATGTATCAAGAATGTTTCCCATTAAATTCCCCAGACCTCAGACAATTTCAAACTTCCCCGTTGTGCAACATCTGTGAAGCTTTGCCATGAAAACACCAGTGTTGACCTCACACAGTCTAAAGCATCCCCGTTTTATTAATGTGAAAAGATGTGAAAAAGACTTGAACCAACTTCTCTCCTACCATATGAAGATGCTTGCAGTGGTTGACATTCTAGAGAGGGAGGACACGAAGAAGCAGTACAAAACAGTACAACCCCATTCAAACAGAAACCTCATTTTAAATTGAGGTTTTGATGGGAACTTAAAAATAAACCCGTTCCCTTTCCCAACAACAGGGTTCTTTTAATGACCGTGGAAAATGGGGATAAGCCCTGAATCATGCAAAGATTCAGAAAGAAAGAAACTTTTTATTTATATTGCAAAGCATAATGTGTAATACTAATGCAACAGTAAGAACAGAACAGGAAGTCTGAGGTGGTTTTTCCCTTCTGAAGAACACTGTGACCTGAAATAGACTTGTGTAATCATCACGCTCACGTGAGTCAGTCAACCTGGAACTGGTTCTGCATCTAACTTTTATGTGGTGCTGCTTCAGTAGGATTTTTCTATGTGTTAAGCCTGCTGCTGATGACCAGATTTTTAGATTTCACAGGAACAGAACTATGAAAATGTACACAGTGAAAGTTTTTTTTAAAACTTTTGACTTATATTGAGATTACTTAGAGTTTTATTACTCTTATGATAAAATTGTCAAGACATACTAACTCAAATCTGCATAGAATTTTGTGACTGTCTATTTGTTCATATTTGTAGTCTGGCCTACTTTAAGACCATCTAAGGTTATATTTGCATGATGCATCAGTGTTTTCAATCAGTCATTTCTAAATACATTTTTAAAAATTTAAACTATGCACATGGGCAAAGCTCAAGTTTCTGAACATTTAAACTTTCACTGACTGACTCCGAATGACACAAAGATTTTCTACTGCCACTCATTTCTCAACCCTTAAAGTGGACTCATTATACTATAAAACTGAGGATTAACTGTAATTCTCTGGTCATCTATTTCCCTGCAACATATTATCTCCACCAACAAGACATTTTTTGTTATCTGCAGGAAAGAAAAAAACTGCTGAAAATGTGACCAAAATATCTCAATATACCAAAGACTGCTGGATGTAAGAAACAAGCAAAGCCATTTACTGCGGTGACTAATGTAATGTTATGTAAGCTCTTCACTGTGAACACTACATACTTACATAGAAGTGAGCTAGAAAAGTGTCTGCGACAGGGAGGAGAAATTACTGTGCAATGAATTACACAGCCAACCTGTCAAAGTCAAAGAAACATTGTCTGGATACATTTATTTGAGTTATTGGTGGAAGCCCAGCTCAGAACATGTCCACGCTAAGGTGACTTATCTTTTTGTGTGTGTTAGGGGATTCTTTATACCAGCTATTTATCACATGGCAACACGGTTCATCAAAAACCGGCTCCAGAGACAATAAATCTTAGATGACTCCCTGTTTTTAAGTAGATGGACGGACTTGTGTTGGCAGTCAGTTGTGTAGATAACTTTCTGCCACTTTTAACCCTTTCTGTGGTCAAAATGTTATATCAAAAAATACAGGAGTCACCCTTAAACTTTACCGTTAATCTGAATGTGAATTTTGTTTGATGACTTTACAACCATAAAAGAGAGGTAAGAAGGCCTAATTAGCTGGTAGCATTTATGAATCATAGTTAAATCGCAATTTTGTGCATTTCGCTTTGACCACAGAAAAAAGAAACGTATGCAAATGAGGAAACAAAATCATGAACTCATCCGTTGTAAAATGCACTGCAGGTGCAGACTAACAGACTTTCTCTTCACCAGATGTTTTCTGTAACATGCAATTGCGTTGTTTGTTGAAAAGAATAGGACAAAAAAGGAGAAAGCTGGCCATTGTCTTTTTACATTTTACTCATGATCATAGATTTTTATGAGTTCATTAAGTTTTGAAATGCTGTTTATCAAAGAAAAGCACAAATGGTGCCACAGGCCCATTTCATGAACGATTGTTCCTCATAAATTGCAGGTGAACTGGCAAGTCATGGATTTCTCTTGTATACTCATGTAAGGGTTGTGCAAGTGTAGTCCTGGCAAACTTACAACAGATTTGGAGACATGGACTCATGAAAATGCTAGTCTGGATGCATGTTGTTTCTACAAAAAGTACAAATGACATTTTCAAAGTAAACCGGTATATGCTCGGTAACGACTCTGTCTCTCTTTGTGTGTGCCGTTTCATAACTATGATCTTGGGCTGGAAAAACCATGAAGTTCAGTCACATTTACACCCTGGATAACTAGATCCAGATAATGCTCCTAATAAGAGCCTAAAACATGGTATCCAAAAAGTTGTTTTGGAATTTCAGCTGTGTACAGCTGAAAGATGTTTAAAACTGTTGCAGCAATGCATTGGACACAATGAAGCAGCTCTGAAAAGTTATGTAAAAACAAATGAATAATACTGTATGTAGTGAGTTGCTGGAAAAGAGGTGGAAACCCCCATTCTTTTAGCACCAAATCTGTTTTTAATCCCCATAGTCTGGGAAAAGGGGCGCATCAGTTTGTGTGTGTGTGTGTGTGTGTGTGTGTGTGTGTGTGTGTGTGTGTGTGTGTGTGTGTGTGTGTGTGTGTGTGTGTGTGTGTGTGTGTGTGTGTGTGTGTGTGTGTGTGTGTGTGTGTGTGTGTGTCAGCAGGACCAGCACCAGGTGACCCAGTTTGACCTGACCCAGCCAGGTCTCATAAAAGCAGCATTGAGGCCTGGAGGCCCAGAGACACAGCACTGCTTTTGTTGCCCTACCCAAGGTGTATTCCCCCTGGAGGGAGCACGAGGGGGCGGGGGTGTTACTCATTAGAGAGAAAGAAACCATTCCTTGGCCTGGGCACACGTTATTTCATAGTTTATTAGTGGAAATAAAATTGTTTCTTTATTTTGAAGTACGTTTTCAACAACCTCTCTGCCCACTTTTTCTCCCTCCTCCCATGCTGTTTTACCACAGTCTGTTCTCTCTCTTTTTAATCCAGTTTCCAGTATGGCTCTAATTAATAGGACTCTGTTCCCTTCTTACACATGGTCTGCCAGATGCTCGAAACTCCCTCCTATGTTCTTCCTCTCTTTCTTTCTTTTCTTTTGTTTCCTTCTGACTTTTTCCATATTTTTTTTTTGCAGCTTTCGACACTTTATTTTTTCTTCGTCCCAGTCCTTTTGTACATCTGGCTTTCATACTAGTGATTTTGGTCGTTGTATTTGATTGGTTAAAGAGGAACCCGCTGCATCTGTGGTAGGATCCTCCATCCTGTATTTCATTCTTCAAGGTCAATTGCCTCTTTCAGTGGGGCTTGAGGATGTGTGAACGTTATGTGTTTTCCACTGATTACTTGCCCATGAACATGATTAAAGTCGCAGAACATCTGTGTACGCTCACCGCCGCGGCCTACATGTCTACTCTTGTATGTTTCTGTGCTCTGCTTTTAGAGAGTCACGTGTATGCATATGTTTTACAAAATGCAGCCATTCCACACCGTGCATGTAATCCCTTTTTATAATCGCTACACACTTTGTCCAACCTGTGTTTGACATTCTTTAATCGTCAAACACAAAAGTTCTTTGTGAAAATAGTTGCTGGGACTCTCCCTCGCTGGCCCTGACAGAGAAGAAAAACCGCAGCGGAGCCAAGAAGTTACAGCAAATATGTCAGTATGGGAAATATGACTTTAAAAACAACACTGACTGCGCTGACTTTGTGTGTGAATGTGTAATGTGTACTGTTTGTGCATGTGCGTCTGGGAAGGAAGGTTGTAGAGGAATTTTACTCTAATAGTAGTAGCACAGATGCTTGTAGATTAACTGAATTTCATGTCCACCCCATTTATGTCAATGAGGCTGAGAAACACCTCTGACTGTAATGCAATACAATTCAAACAGACTGCACTGACGACCAGGATGGAAAGTTTTTACCTTTATTGTGTTGACATTCTCGAAAACTTTTTTGTCTGCCTATCATATATTTAGATCCCTTCACTTTTTGTATTTTCATTCTATTTGTATCAATCTACATTTAAAATGACAAAGTTAAAATAACTTTGTTAGAAATTGTGCACATTTATACAAATAAAAAAAACACAGTCATTTACAAAAGTCCTCAGAACTGCCTAATTCAGTACTTTGTAGAGGCCCCCTTGGCAGCACTTACAGCTTTTAGTTCAGTTGGTCTCCAGAAATTTTGCACACCTGGATTTGGACAGTTTTATTATTGGCAAATCTTTTGATTGAAGCACCAGTGTATTGTCATTCAGGATTTAGTCTGGAATTTGTCTGGACCACTCAAGGGCACTCAGACTTATCTCAAAGTGACTCCAGCATTGCCTTTTCTGCATCCTTTGGGTCAGTATTGTGCTAAAAAGTCAACGGTTTCTGTCTCCCTAAGAAACCTCATGATGCTTCCACCACCATGTTCCACTGTATGGATGGCATCGGACAGCTAATGAACAGTGCTTGGGGTTCACCAAACATAAACCCCCTCACACACAGACTGTGCAATAAAACCACTGAAAAGAACCCTCATTATGTCACCTTTGCTTTTTCACATTGACCCAATCAAAACCAGCATAATGCCATCTCAGAATGTGCTTTCAAATAGCAAAGGCAAAATAAAGACTAAACAGTTCCGTCTTGAGCAGCTCGTAAAATTGTTTGGAGTTCTACCCAAAGAGTTCTGTGTTGTCTCATCAGACCAATAAATTTTGTCTGCGCTCACAGTCTTTTAATTACTCTTTGGTGATTTCGGAATGGGATGTCATATGCCTCTGATCCACAGTGGCTTTCTGTGTCCATGTAAGCTCCGTTGACACTACAGTACAGCTGTGCTAGTCTGCAGTCGGTCTCTTTTTACAGTTTTTACAGGACCTAGCGGCTGCCTGGTTTGGGCTGTAGCACCGTGTCAGTGAATATTCTTCAAGTGTGTCGAGCATAGTGGGCGGACATAGCACAGGATTTCAGGAAAATTTAGAACTTACCGCTGTGTTTTGGCTCTGTCAGTGGAAATCATGTAGTAATCAAAGCTGCTCCGACATCCTACAGTTACTACTTCAATTACAACCCTGTTAATGATGAATTATAAAGGTGTGAATGCTGGAGAATATCTTCATACATTCTCTCCTAAAAACAAACATTTGTTTCAAACACCATTTGTTTTCCTGGCACAAGCACAGTCGCTTGTAGTGCAGACAGTGAGCACAGTTACACGTTTTTTGGCCGTACACGGATGGGTGAATGACTAAATTCATGTTCTCTTCACCCTCACGGATTCGGACACGAATGCGTAAAACCATGCATTGGCCTTAACAGTGACCAAAGCTCTTTTGGCTTAGGACTCTGGGTGGAATCCTTGTGGTTACAGGTTTCTCCTGTTTCATCAGTCATGATTCCACTGTGCTCCTGGGAAAACTCTGAATGTTAGATATGGGTTAAAATGTGTCATGGGCTGTTCTTTTAACTTGTGCCACCTTCACAGGACTCTTATTTTTGACTCATGCTTTAAACAGTCCAGATTACAACAGTGACGTCACTGATTCTGTGGCCTTTATTTGGCTGATTTCTGGTCACTTTAAACAAAATAACAGAAGTCTATCGTGAAGTCAAACACTTTACCGATGCATCATTTCACACTTTTCAAGACTCAGTCCCATCTCTTTCTTCTCTATACACTCTGCTCTACACACCGCTAATAACTTCCAAAGTGATTAATTAGAATATGATTAGGCATGAATTCATAAAGCACAAGATTCACATCACCTCAATAAATTTAGGAACTAATGTGAGACTAAAAAGTGACATTAACGAGACCCTTGCTGTGATCTATACTTTTTCAAAACCTCATTACAAAGTTTCACAAAGGTCTACATGTTGTGCCCTCTGCTCCACGAGTTTGGGAGAGGTTTGTGGAACTTTTATGATAAAAACCCGGAGAGAGACGAGACACACGTCTTTCCTCCATTTGGCTTTATTCAAAAGAACACGGAGCTCGACAGTGCAAGCGGGAACACAGTGCCAGACAAAAGCAATCGATCATGCATCATCAAACTCGCAATAATCTGTAAATATTGTAAGCTTTGTAAACTCTTAATGTTTTTAATGTAACAATCATGTCCACAAGTTAATTATGAATTACAAATCCCTTTTAACTCGTTTTTAAACTACTCATGAATTCTTCTATCAGCTTTTAAACCTTTGTATAGTTCTGCTTTTTAACCTGTGTGTAATACACTTTTGATTATTTATTTATTTTAAATCGATTTTTTTAACCTGTCACATACACAGAGTTCCTTGGACTCCAAGGCTTAGGTTTTATCCAATGAATTATGAGACCTTATATGCATAGGTGTGTGTCTTAAGCTATTTAAACATAATAATACCAAATTATGTTGTGACTGAATTGTGAATTTTAGTCCACTTTTTTTAAACAAACACATTTCATTGAAGCTCTCGAGATACAAGGTCTGGTTCAAACTGTCTTTTTATTTATTTTTTTAAACAGCAGCCTCTACTGTTTTTGATAAAGCATGTCATTACAGAGTGTGTATACTGTACCAGTATTTGTGTGCTAGTCTTTACAAATGTGTAAATAAAAGGAAATGAGATCAGCTTGTGCATAACAAACAAGTTGCTGGTACATCCTCTGTTGTTACTCAGCATGTGTATCTGCTGATTCGGAGGATTAGTTCAACGTAGGACATTTGTAACTTCATTATTCAGTCACTGTCTCTCTTACCCACCCCGGGTGTTTGATTCCCATGCTGAAGCAGGCCCGAAACAACAAGACATTCTTTGGCCGAGCTCTATTTACCGCAGCTCCACCACAGACAGTTAAGCTCCACCCACTCATGAAATCAATGAAGGGGATGGGAGTCATGGAGGAAGATCAAGGGAGGGGAGCCCTCATTTAACTTTTGGACAGAGTCACGTAGCTACACTGTGACTCCTGAGTGACAGAGAAGTTGAGAAAAGTTGTCAAAAACCTTCAGCAAAGAGGAAGGAAAGTGGATTTTTGTGCTGTGGAGTACAGTGAGATGAATGAATGTGTGCTGGTCTATAAGTGTTAATTGTACCCAGGTCATGGCTGGTGGTTGTCAGGCAGCCGCTGCAGTCAGGCTGGCAGCAGGAACAGAGAGACCCTTTATAGTACAGTTCTGCTGATTGAAATCATATGGTGTTGCCTAAAAAAATTTGCTTTCCTTGACACACAAAAAGCTGGAGAAAATTGCTGTACCCCCCTCTGCTTCTTCTCTGCAAACTCTTTAATACTGCTGTTTTGTTCTTCATCCTCGTTGTCTCATACGTTTGGAGTTTCCTCCTTAGATGCAGGTTTTTGAACTAACTGAAGGTTTTAGGTGACTTCTCGAGGTATAGAACAGATTTTGTTTACAGTACTTAAACCTTTCTCCTTGTCTTCCCTTCTTTGCTACAGTCTGAACCTGGCTGGATCTTGGTCACGTGGATTCTGGTCTTGTTCTCCATCATCAGTACCCCTCTTACCTCATTGCCGGTCAGCAGAGAAGAAGCAGCTGAGAGGGGCTGAATGGCATCAGTTTATTTCAACCTCACCATCGTCCTCTGACCAAGAAGGAAGAAGAGGAAACAGTAAGAGTGTCAGAGACAAGTCGCCTGAACCACCAGCTGCACTTTTCACAATGGCAACCAACAGAGAGCACCAAGTGCGTCACATGACAGGCTTCCCTCGTGCCATGTACCCGTTCACCTTTAACTCCATGCGGAGCCACTCCCCCTTCGACCTGCTGGCCAGTAGTCACCTTTTTGGCCGATTTGGAGCAGATCTTCCCAAAGAGATGGCTGCCCTGTGTGAGTAACCTAAACTGACCTATTAATCTGTCACATCACACGCACATTACTATTATGAAAATGTGTGTTGATAATATTATTTTCAATTTGTTGCATTTCATGGACCAGTCAAATAAATTCTCTTTGCATTCTTTGCAAGTTAGTTGTGTAACAGGAACCTGGGTAACCTCATGTCATTATCTTTAACCATGTCAAAACTACAATGTCGCATTCAGCCTAAATCAGATTCTAGTGTAAATAGTTCATAGTACTGGGAGGTTCAGTGGGGAGGCAAGAAATCCCAATCGTTCCCTCATCTGCCCTTTTTGATCACTGAAGACTCAGTTTTGGGAGAGTTTTCAGGGTCAGTATGAGGTTATAATTAGGCTTTAAAACATCTTCTGAGAAGAGAAGAAGTTTTTTTTCTTTCTTTTTTTCCATGTGGTAAACCAGGCAGATGGCAGCAGTAGCAGCCTGGAAAAACCAGCAAACACAACATGGTCCTTCTTTGTAATTTGCTGCTGTCCATGGAGGGGGAACAAATCTTTACATTAGAACAAATGGAAACAGAAATTTCCCTCAAAAAGGATGGGAGTTTTGGCAGATGAAACACTTTCTCATTTTATGTTGCAAAAGCAGATTTCCCTTTTTGAGTCACAGGGGGCGCTGTTGTACTTCACAGACCGACAGAACTGAACTGTAGTGAGATTCATTTCTAGAGTTTATACAATGACAAAAGACTTGGTGACATTTTGAAAAAAAAAACTTGATTTGAAGGTTGAAGAGCACATCTCCTCTGCTATAATATGTCATTCTTTGAAAAAGTCCTTTACCTTTATCCTTGCATAATTTTCTGTTAAATCTTCTGCTCTTGGCTTCAGAGGTTTTTCTGTTCAAGCCAAAGTGTATGCACTGTAAAAATAATTTTAAAAAAAGCTAACAAAGGCGCTAAAATATACAGAAAAAATACCGAAAAATAACTGAACATACCATCTCATCTCATCTCATCTCATACAGTAATTTTCTATAAATCCTATACATTTTATTGCCCTACTTTCTATGTTTGGCTTTATACTTTACCAGTTCATACCAGTCTTTTTTATTTACAATTTCTTGTTTTTAATGTCAATTTACATCATCCATCTAAATTCACAGTACATTTTTGTACAGTTTAATACATTTTCTGTAGTTCAAAAATATGGAACAATACACACATATGTATTCTGCTAAAATCATATTTATATTTAACTAGGATGAACAACAAATCGTATTACAGTCAGTCTGGCTTGTTTACTCTTCATTATTCTCCAAAGCAACATTGGAAACATTCAACATCAGTATTGACGAGAAAGAGCGACAACAAGAGGAACAAAGGTGGAATTTTGTGTTTTTAAAGATACGTTATTGTTGATATTTCCTCTTTAGACAGGACGCTACCTCAGGTTAATCAAGCACTCTGCTGTACATATGGTGACGTTATCTCCCAAACTAGCCGGTATCCACGTTGTCTGTCTCCAACACTTTACACTGAGACGTGTTCGTGGAGTCTCACAGACCCTGTCAGACTGACATCAGGCTTAGAAATACCTGCTGAACACACCTGTCAATCACAGCGAGTATGTGTGTGTCACTGTGTGCACACACATGATGTGCTCACTGAGCTGTTATCTGCTGATCTCCAGTCGTTTTCTGGAGTCTCTGCCCACAGCAGGGATTTGAGCAGGCTAGTAGCACTCAGCATGTGATTACATCTTTAAAATGTCGCCTCTGGGACGTTTATAGATATACAGCCAGAGATAGAATGATATGAGAGACAGCATTTAATCAGATAGGGGATGATAAGCAGCACTTGAAGCCAAAACTGACTGTCAGGTATGTACACTATATCTACATCTGTCACTTTTGTAAAGTTTATGGTATTTCAATTTTATTTGCTAGTTGTGACAGAAGACAGCAAGATTACAATTTGTAGACTGTGATAAAGCTCTGGAATCAAATGAAGGTCTACAGTTACATAGTAAAAACAGGACACAGCATGTGATTTCTTGGCTTAAAGTAAGAAGACATTAGTTTAAATAGTCAAAAATGTAACCCCAGTTAAACATTTATGTTCTAAATGTTGCCTTTTTTCCTTTTTGCCATAGTGGTTGACGAAACACATTATGCTATTCTGTAGGTTTGGGTCAGCACCAGTGATTCAGCAATTACTGCTCCAGATGTGAAATTGCTGGCTTTAATACATTTATCCCAATATGATTAAAAAGCAAAATTGTGTTACTGCAATCCTAAGATCTAAATCCAATCAAAAGAAAATATTCTTTGATGGAAAATGTTGCACATGATTTCCTTCCAAACAGAATGAGTCTGAATAAATAGAGAAAAATCTGAAGCTAGTTTTCTAATTGACTGTAAACACCAGAATGGTAGCTCTAGTTAATGGGAAGTTAGCTTGCCTGTTTGTTCATTACAGTTTATTCAAAGGACTTATTTGTACCATCTAATCTCATTTCCCACTGTATGCAAACTATTTAACTTTTGTGGAGCAGTTAATGCTGGGACAGAGGGTTAAATAAGAGTGAAACAACACATCTAACATTTCATTTTTGGTTTGCTGTACTCAAGGTCAGCAAGACAGAAAACCATCTTGTCATTGTTGACCTTCAACATTTCGAGGAAATTACTGAAAGAAAAACATTCTCTTCCTTTGTGATGCAAAGTTTATTTTGTAGGACCACAAAAAGTACAAAAGGTTGTTCCAAATGTTGCTGATTTTGTGAGGACAGAGAGAGAGCTTGAGAAGATTTTACTCCAGCATTGTGTCCTCTAAATATTTGTTTGTGTTACAAACAAATCAATGTCTTGAACTCAGAGACATAAAGGTGTTGAAATGTAAATGAAAAGGTTACGCAAAGAAATAGACAGAAAAATTCCAATACTGTAGAACACAAGGTTTTATCACAAAGTGAGAAAGTGAAGTTACAAAGAGTACACCAGATTTGAACTGGCATATAATTAGCTTCTGTTGAAGCGAATCAGTTTTGCTGTAAACATTTGATACTGTGCTGGTGAAACTGGACCTTAATCCTCTGAACCCAAAACAGTTTTTCTGCGTTTTTTGCTCCTCCAGTTCTGCTCATAGTGGACTCATTCTTCACTGCAATATAAAGTCCTGCACCTCAATGGAAACAACACAGTCAAGACTAGAAGTAGAAAGAATTCAAAAATCTATTCTGTGCAGTATGATCCAGTTATATTGCCATCAATCATAAAAGAGGAAAAAAGCATTTTACAAAAAAAAACACAACAACAAAGGGATCAACATGCACAACATTTACATATGTGTGTTGTCAGCGCTGTAGAAAATATTGGCTCCAGGTTTAATAGATCTTTTATGACTTACAGTTATAATTTATCACCACATTCGTCTCCTATCTGATCTGTGCAAACACAGCCTGCAGTTAAACCTAGTTGAGGCGAAAAGCCCCCAAATTTTTGTCATATGACTGCTGGTCACAGGTAGGACATAAATGACTTCACAGTTGTACGCCTGTGTTTTTACTGACTTTTTTTGCAAAGGTAAAATCAAGCGATTTTGGTCAAGGATCCCAATTTTAAGCGTCCATTTGGCTAAGTTTTCCGACAATTGCACACACGAATGATTAGTTCAAGGACAATCAGAAGACTGAAAACATGATGATTCTCACTATTTTAACTGTTTCTTGCTATGGTGTCAAATGGTGTCAATTTTGCAGCTACTTAATGATAACTTGCCTTTCAAACTGCCTGCAGGATTGATCTACTGTTCTGAGGACATAGTGGATTAAAGCTATGTGAATTAGTCTGAACCATTTTGATTGGTTTCTACTACCAGAGCCAGGGCTTTGTGCAAACACCAGATTTCCAGCAAACATAGAGCAGACAACTAACATACACTAGCTTTAAATATAATGGGAGTCATTTAAGGCCTTTCACATCTTATTTTGTTCATCACTATCCTCACAACACAACACAAGAGAGGAGCTGACATATCTATCCAAAGATCTTTGCTATCAAGGAAATGACTTGTCTCTCATTAGAGCAAAGTGAACCAAAGTATACAAAATTACAGTTTAAAAGGGATTTCCAAATTAATTCAAACCAGGTCCTAATCAGCAGGAGCGCATGACTGGACTTTGTGCCCTAATGAGATGAAACTGAAAACATCCCTGGACTTGAAATTAGCGGAAATCCACATCAAAAGCTCCCTGCTGTGTATTCACTCATACATTAAGTTCTCTCTTCTTTTCTCTAATAGTGGAGGGGATCAGGCAAAGCATCCAAGTAATGCTCTTTGGCTGAGTCTTCTCTGCCCAAAGGCTTCCTGGAACTGGAGTAAACATACGATACAATCTTTGGATTTTCACGAGAATAAGAAAATATTTCTCAAGTGTTTTTGGAAGCGATAAATTCCGTCTATTTTCATGACCTCTGCATTAATGTTCAGTATAAATCTAGATTGTTCGCAGTCATGAAAATGTAGAAGTTCTGCTGCAGTGATATCACAGGGAAAAGAAGTGTGTTTTTCCAGAGTGAACACAGTGTCCTTTGGTAATTTCTCTACTAGTAACATCTTGTTCTTTGTAATGTTTTGAGTGAGTGTGCGTGCATGTGTGTGCGTGCATGTGTGTGCGTGCATGTGTGTGTGTGTGCATGTGTGTGTGCGATATTAGTAACTTGAACCTAAAGGCACAGAGTGAGGCTTGTGTGTTTTTCTTTGTGTCTGTCATCACAAGCACTCTGCTGAAGCGCATACACATATAATTTTCCGTGTGTCTGAGCGCACACAGAATCACACACATCTCCACTGCCACTCCGTAGGCTGCACATTCCAACACCCATGAATATCACAAACTGCAGTTTCGCCTCGCATTTGTGACTATATTGGTGCACTCACTGATGACCGCAGAGAGACTTTGTGCAAATAACTGCGCCTGAGCAGGAGGAGCTGCCAGAGGAGAAACAGACAGACAGACAGACAGACAGACAGACAGACAGACAGACAGACAGACAGACAGAGAGAGAGAGGCCATTGTTCACTTCTGTGTGTTTGTGTCAGACATGACGACAGGATGAATAGCTGAAGAACCTGATTGTGAATAGTTGTAATGCGACTCGCTCCTCTTACAAGTTGTGTGTGTGTGTGTGTGTGTGTGTGTGTGTGTGTGTGTGTGTGTGTGTGTGTGTGTGTGTGTGTGTGTGTGAAAGAAGGAGAAAAGCCGGCTGGCTGAGGAGCCCCGTGTTTTAAGTTTCAAAGACGGAGAGCTGCAATTTGCCCAACTAAAGGAGTGGGAGTGAAGCCTATATTTCCTTAAGAGTGAAGGAAAATGAGACAACTTTTTTTCTTTTTTTTTGGCATCCCCCCTCCGCCTTGCATTTGTGTGCTTCTTTCCTCAAAGCAGCAACAGGGGGCAGGGTGCTGCTAGGCAGGGAGGGTAATTGTCTCAAGGTGTGGAGAGAGCTCAGCAGGCTGATATTGTGTAGCTCTGCTCCCTGCAGTGCGTCATTGTAGTGTGCGAGTGTGTGCTTATATGAGCGTGTGGCTGTGTAAGTGAAAAGCAGGTAAAAACAGGGGTAAGTAAGAGAGCGCTGCAAAAAAAAGAGTTATTTTTCGAATAAAACCAACTGCCGAAATGGTGTTTGCTGCCATCCTCCAAATAATCATGAAAAAAATATTTTAAAAATGGATTCAGGGTGTTGGGAGATATATAAACAAAAGGCAGGAGAAAAACAAAGAAAACAGAGAATTGTAACATACAAGAGGAATATGAAGCATATGAAGCCACAGGCAGGACAAGTTGGGAAGTCAGTGTGTGTGTGTGTGTGTGTGTGTGTGTGTGTGTGTGTGTGTGTGTGAAGGGGGTGTTAGAGCCCCAGTGGGGGTTTCTTCCAGAGTTCATCCCTCTTGAACGAGGGAAGGAAAGGGAGGAGGAGAGGGAGGAGGGCGAGTTTGTCTCGTATACAAACTATCCAGACTTCGGGCCAATGTGGTTCGCCTGCAGCGGAGTCGCACTTCAGTGTGACTGAAGTTTCCAATACGCTCCGGGAGGGAGGATAACTGAATCCATTTGAACTGAACTGAAAGAATTCAATTAGATAGCCGCACATGCCAAGACCAAATGGAAAGAGATAAAGAAGAGCTTGAGGAGACACATAAAACTTTGTGCAGCAGGACGGGATTTTCTGCTGAGAAACACAGAATGATGCGCGGACTGAAACCAAATGAAAAAATGTGAATTATTTATTAATTGACCTAATTAGGGCGAACCAATAAGAGCCGATCAAGTTGCAGACAGCTGATAGATTTTTAATAAACTCATTTGAATATATGTCTTTGAAAAAAACAATTATATATTTTTCTTTTAGTTCCGCCTCCTTTTTTTTTGCTTTCTTGTCTTCTTTAAAGCTTCATTTTTATTTTTTATTTTTATTTTTTTTTAGAAATCTATACATATTTGGAATAATTTCTTGATAATTTCCTTGGAGGTCTTCTTGAAAGAACAGTGTAATGAACAATGTAATTTAACATCAATTAGAAAGAGATGTTTCCCTAGAAAAATTCCAATTGATCACTTAGTTGCTGGTTTAGGCCTGAGTGTTTTATTTTGTGCCCAGCAGATCATCTGTGCAAATGTGAAATTAGTCTACACTGTATGATACAGTTCGACATATGAAGAAAAAGGTTTCCTACTTGTAAACAGATAAATGAGTTTGGCAGTTCTTTTTTAATTCCTCGAGCAAAACAAAATGGTTGTAAAACTAAATCCGACCAATTAAAATCTGATGAATTACTTCAAACTTTACTTTTATTATCAAATTCAAAAATTATCAGGGGATGATGGAGAATTATGTCTTTATTGTTTGATTTAATGGATTTCATGTTGTCTTCTCTTTGCATTTTTATAAAAACTTTTAGGAATAATAATAATAGGTAATCGTAAATATCCAATTAAACCAACTCTGGGTTTTATTTTGGGTGTATGTGAGCAGGTGAGTTCCTGCAAAGAAGAGCAGCCAATTACAGTGAAAGCTGAGAAAATTAGCGAATGACACCTTCACTAAATTCCCTCTCACTAGGTTTCGTTCTGCTCCAAACAGACTCTGTGAGGAGGGAGATGCTTCTTTTCTGCCTTGAGGTGGGCAAAGCTGTGCCGTTTGTGAGAGAGACTATTTGTTCCCTGCTGTGATGGAACAAAAAGAACAAGTTGAAGATGAGAATAGGGGAGGCGAGGAGTGTTTGTTTTCATTTGCCGAATATGAAACATGAAGAGGTGAGTTTGAAAACTTGAAGGCGAAAAGAGGGAGGGAGGGAGAGCAGTTTGGTGTGAGGCCAGTCGGAAGGCAGGAGCACACCTCCTCAGGCTGGATGACCCTCCTCTTTCTGCTTCTTCAACCCCACCCCCTTTTTTCCAGGAGTGGGAGAGCGTGCAGATCGCTGGCTGTGACTGTGGTGGAGTGTGAGAGGCCCAGAGAGCCAGAGAGGGGAGCTGAGATCAGTTACAGCAGACAGGGCAGAGCAGGCCAGTGGTGCACAGAGCGGGGAAGCAGTTGGTGTTGTAGAACAGAAATAAGGTGAGAAAAGAGAGTCAGAAAGAAGTGATCCAGGCCTTGTGGAGGACTGAGTCTGGGAGAGACAGAAGAGGCAGCCAGAGGGCAGGGGCGAATACAGACAGACAGACAGAGGACACCTGGACCGAGCAGGGCATTAAGTTACTTTCAGTCCCAGGGAGCTTTTTCTGAGAATATCTGAGAACAATAGCTTTGAGAGGAGCATGTTTGACTGCATGGAGGCTCTGGGTCTGGCCCCTCGGCCCCTCTTTGATGTGTCCAGACAAGGCTCCTGCATGCTGGGTAAGGCCACCCCTTACTTCTCTGGCTTGGACCCCTTTGCCTGGGCCGGGACCAGCAGCGTCCAGTGTGAGTATACAACATATACCGTCCACCCGGCTATGTGTGTGTGTTAATGTGTGTCCTTATCAAAGCCCCAGTTGTGTTATCACGCAGCAGGAAGAGTCGGATTCCTTTTCGATCATATGTGCCAGTTCTCGCCCTGCAGTTTGTTTGTTTATGTGCTCAGTGTGCTTTTGTGATTGTGAGTGAGTGAGTCGGGGAGTGTATTTATACATCACGCCGTTTGTTTTCTTTATGAATGACTTCACATGATTGACAGTCCTCCCAAACAATGCAGGGACTTAACCCGGTGATGTGTCCAGAAAACAACAAGCGCTCAACAGAAACAGCACTGACAGATTGAAGGCAAACGGGCCTTGAAATCACACGGTTACAATTCTGACACACAAAAAAGCCACAGTTAGTTAGAAAACTGGCCACTTACAAAAGATAAACGAAGTTCACCATATGAGCAATCTTTTACTTTGCATTGATTTGTGTTTGCACTGATGCCAAGAAGTTATATTAAACCGAGACGCTATTATTTAAAGATGAATGAAAGATGAGGTATCAATCATTTGACATAAAAACACTCCCTGTTTCCCAACTCGAGACATTCTTTAGCCTCAAAAGACCTGAGTAAGAAAGGCACAGATTGCATCAGGTATTCAGACATACAAGAAAATCTAATCATCCACACAGGAACCGTTACTCAGACAAACACTACAGCGATAAATGAGGAAAAAGTCCCTCTATCTACTAAAAATAATAAGCAGACCTTTTGTTATTGTCATGGAGTCTGTTTTCACACTCTTTGATTACACTTGGCTCAGTGACTTGGAAAATCAAACATTGACTTTATCTGTCTATAGAAACGACCTGCAGAAAGTGTGTTCATGTGTGTCAGATAAAATACGTCTTCTCCTACTTTTCTCCAGTGATTTGGGACGTCCCCGCTGAGCACCTTAAGTCTATTTGTCTTCAGTAATTATTTAGATACCAGTGCATCATAGCCTGTCAGGACCACAGTGCTCACTAATGATGATAGATGAGCAGTCAGGATGACAAACACCACAGCAGGGCCTGTTTCAACTCGCTGTGGAGCTTTGCCAGATGCCAGCCTGAAAGACAAATGTCCACAAATGTTCATTAATCATGCTCTCTTTATATGAAATTTGGCTCTTTCTTCCTTGCCTTTTTTCTAAGCCATGCAGGTTGCAGGTCTTAGTGTCAGCCAAGAAACTGTACGTGCACAGATTTTATTCAAACATGGTAGCAAAAAAACTAAACAAGAGCCTTTTATCCAAATAACCCGTTACCATTAATGTCCAGCAACGTGCAAAAAGGTGTTAGTCATGAGGTGAGTAACACCTTTCATTCTGCAGCTTTATTTCTTTGTCAAGGACATCAGCATTCTTCAACATGAAGGTGATCAGTTTTAAATTCCTCTGCTGAGAAATGGACATTAAGTGATTCACTGATTAACTTATTGATTAATTAAAGGGAATGATCAGATTAGTGTTTTTTTTTCAAGCAAAACCTTTTGCCTTTTGAGCTTCTCCAATGTGAAGGATTTGCTGCTTTCTTCAGTTCTAAGTCACAGTGAAATGAATATTTTGGAGGAGATGTTCAAAGACATCACCTCAGGCTGTTTTCACATTTTCTGTCAATTTGCTTTTTTTTTTTTTTTTGATTTACTAAGAAAATAATTACTTTCAGGTGTATTTATAGAGAAAATCACCCTTTCTATGATCTGATTATTCAAAATGTAACAAATTGTGTGTTTTTCTGGGCCACTTTGCTTATTTTTTTAAAGACCGAGTTCAAATCAAAACCATTAAGCTCATTTATTTAAGATGTTACATTTTCTGTCACTGTAGTTGAAAAATGCACATTATGTTTAAGCAATGGAGTCTAACAATTGCAATTAAAGTACAATCATTGAGAACAAAATCGAGACACTGCCTCCTGTTTGACAATGAAAAATTAGATAATGGCCCTTGTCACTAATATGTGACTAGTTGTGACCCTGACAGGATTGTTTTCTTTATTTCTTGTGTGTAATCTTGTATTTATTGCAGGGAACCCCATTACCTGCTGCAGACTTTTATCTCCTAATCAGAAAGTGAACAACTGATGAATCTACTTTCTGAGAACATGTTGTGTTGGACGTTGTGGCTCTAAATTCCTGAGAGCATTTTGGCCTGACACACACACACACACACACACTGCCTCTCCAGTGTGTGTGTGTGTGTGTGTGTGTGTGTGTGTGTGTGTGTGTGTGTGTGTGTGTGTGTGTGTGTGTGTGTGTGTAAGGGGGGGGGGTCATCTCTTCCTGGTCTTTTTTGTGTGAGGCAGTTCAGCACCTCTTTGCCTTCCTTTGTTTCAACGTCAGGAGGTATTAAAGGCAGCGGTTACGTGCTGAAGTCCGTCTGTCTCTCTGTCACTGCCTCTTGTGCGCCGTGACATTTGTTTTTCTCTTCTTTTGAAGATCTCCCCTCTTTCTTCCAACAGTATGTGTTTTTCCCCCCCAGCAATAATGTGTGTTTATTCTTTGCTCACACATGGATACGTTTACATGCCTCGTGTTGTGTAACCAAGAGCTTCTAATGATTCAATTACAATTACAAAGGCTCAATTAAGACATTAAGGAGTGTGTAGGGGCAGTTTAAAGAGACGAGGCCTGAAAGGAGAGTGGCAGGATGAGGTTGGAATTTGGGATTAAGCCCACTGTTGCCCTTTGTGTCTCGATGTTTCAGGCCTTGAGGGGAAACACTCTTGTCTTCATTCAGTGATAATCTCCTTTTTTTGGGAACCCTCTCTTTAAAATGGGCTCTTCAAAGCTACTTTAACAATGGAGCATCATATCATCACACAGGAAGAGCACAGCTAGCTGGGAGATGCTTTCATAGGCAGTAACTGACAAAGACAGAAGGTTTTATGAAGGATATATGAGATTTTTAAAAACTGGTCGGTATTGCATTTGTTGGACAAAAAAGGTTTACATCATTGTTTTGATTGTATACACAGCGGCGTCTTTAATACAGTTTAGTAATGTGTGTCACTGGGTAAAGGTGTGTGCTTGTCCTCTTGATGCCAACAGGCTCTTTTTTAAGGTTCAGGGTGTACGCATGTGTTTGTGTGTGAAGGCAGAGTATTATTTAATGAAACAGCTTTTCCATCACTGCATGCTCAAAGTATTTAATAACAACCAGAACATGTGAATATGAAGGCATGTTAAGTTATTGGGTGCTGCTGAAAATTTTATGACTTGAACAAACAAGCTAAACACTGTTTTGATATATTCAGGTACTTTCAGCAGTGGCGGTGGTAGAACAAAAATAAAGGTTTCACATTATTTTGTTGGTAAACCAATTTGCATTAAAATCTTTCTGGATTCATCAAAACACAAAAATGAACAACATGAAGTGTTTTCATTTTCCTTTTGTTTACAGCCAGACATCCCTCTCTCTGGTCAAATAAAATTATCAGAGAAAATACCACGACCGACTATTTAGTTATCTTGAATCATGCAGACCAAATTATAACTCGTATCTGGTTATTCACAGTATTTATGCTATAGTTCCATGTAATCATCCTGCATTTCTCTTTGACTGTGACACCTATAGACTGGTCAGAACGCACACATGGCAAATACATTATCTGTGGTTGCACAATAGATCTAATTTAGTTAAATTAACCTTTTTAATATGACAGGAAGAGCATATTTTTGCAATTGAAGCTGTTCTATAAAATCTGCAGGGGCAGATGCCCCTGATTAGTGATTGTTCTCGAGTGAAAGTGATTCAAACCAACATCTTGTGAGTCGTGTTCCAGCTTGTCTCTGATTTTGGCGTCACAGCTCAAAGCCCAGTTTTCGCCACATTAACTTTCACAGAGTTTGTTCTTTTGATGATTCTGATTTATTGATGCGCCCTACAGTTTTCTCTAATCCCTTGCATTGCCACTGCCAAATGTGAATCACTTTTAGCAATAATTTAATAAAGAGCTGCTTTAAGTCGCTTTCAAAATGTAATCTTTCAAACAAGGTACAAGATTGGTTCACACTGTCATCAAGCCATGCAGCAGTGATATCTTTATTTTCTCATGACAAAGTGCATTTTTAAAGTATTTAAAATCTTACCACATATTACCACAGTGCCTGATGTCTGGTCATGTCTGCTCTTGACCTTTACACACCCAGGATTTTCTGCCAAAAAAACACTGAGTTTGGCAGAAGATGTGTTTGTGATGTTATGTTGAACCCCAGTATTGGCTATATGGACTCTGTAATATCAAAATAGGGGGAAAAATATAAAGCTGGGTTTATTGGGAGTTATAAAAAAAAAAGAAAGGGACAAAAGGGACAAACCTAAATTTAACAACCTGTCCCATAAATGCAGCCTCCCCCACACACTGCAGACAAAGACCAACTCCTTGACCATGAAAAACAATATTCCATGACAGTGATTTTCCAGGTTTTTAAACTTTGTTTGGCATTACGGTCACATTATCATGAATTCTGCTCTTTTGCCGCATATTTCCACTGTGCATCCCACATTGCAAAACTCAACTGTGAAGGGGTTTGGTGTCTGGGGCTTTTTTCCAGGTTTTCTGTTTTTGTAACCAAGCTTGTGCAAATGTGTGTGTGTGTGTGCCTTTGTGCACTGCTGTGTTTGTGTGTCCCTGCCTCCTTTTTAAGTGTTTGGTGCTGTTTTTATGGAGCCATCTCCTGGACAGTAGCCTGGTTTTCACAGCCTTTCCTTTAAAAGGCGCTGCCAATGACAGGAAGGGCTCCTCCTTCTGCCAGGGCAGGAAGGCAGGAGAGGACAGAGGGGGGAAGAGGGTTATTAGCCAGGGTTGAGTTTGGGGGAGGGATGGGGAGGGTGGAGGGAACACTGGTATTGAACTTAAAACAGCTGATGAAAGGGATTGTCACTCAGATCTCCCCCATCTCCTCCCTGCTGTCGTGGTAATTACTTGCTCAGCATATTTGAGGTTGAAACTCTGCCCCGCTGTTTATTTTCTCGTAATACAGGAACTTTGAGGGTGACACATACATATTATGATGTAAATCTGAGTCAAAATATATTTCAGTTGCCCCTTTGAAATGGACTTAAACAAGGCTTCCTTGTGTTACAGCCATATAATAATGAAGCACATTTACCCCAGCGTTTCCTGCCCCTCGCTCCATGTTTCTGAGTGTTGTTGCACTCAGAATCACACAGAAACCCATCACACACTGTCCAACTGGCCAGTACAGCGGCCCACACACACATATTCACATGTGCACGCACATTCCACAGCATGCTGCCGAACATTTCATGAGGCGAGACGTTCTGCAAAAGCTGAATTTGCCGTCAAAATTAATCTATATTCGAAAAAAATGTGAATCTAACAGGCATTTCTTTTGTCTGGCTAATCTTTATGTATTTTAATACAATCGTATGTGTCAGTGCTATTTGATTGTATTTCACAGAATTCTGATTGGGCTCCAAAAGAAGCAATAAGTGAGGATGTGTCACAGATACAGTTTATTAGGCTCTTTGTTACAGTCTTTAGCTGTATCTTCCACTACTTCTCCTCACTGTGAGACTCAGAGGAGCCTCCAGGCCAAAGTCTAGTTCAATAAGATGTGCGATGTTGGCAGGTTGAGCCAGGCTGCCGGTCCTATAGGCCATGTGTCACACTGTTTAGTCCACACAGACGCTCCGTGAGGAATGGAGGAACACCTTCAACCAGTCTTTGTGTGTGTTTCTGGACTGTGTGCACATTCAGGCTGTAAAACAGATACTGCTGCAAGCGTGAAGGCAGGAATTATCAGCCACTGTGTTTTCATTCTCATATACTTGTTAATACCAAATGGCAGATCAGTTCTGTGCAGCTGAAACATCAGCTTTGTCACAGTAAAATATCTGTGCTGGATGCCAAATGGACAGCTGGGCATCTGCTCTGGCAGAAAGGGAAGCTGTGTCCTAAATCTATACCACAAATTAATTCTAAGCATTTTGCAGTATCTCCTAAAAAACACAGAGAATTCAGAGTAAAAACACTAGATTTTTTGTATCTCTTATCTGTTATTATAAAATCAGTTCAGTGAAACAGCTAAAACACCTTTTCAGCTTTGTCGTTGGTGTATTTGCAATATTTGTTGCCGTTAGAAAAGATTTTCACTCTTCTCGGGAGCAGTATCTCAGCTCCTGCAGAGCTTTGACTCTCAGGCATCAGAGCTGATAAGGAAGGTGTCTGCTTTCGGAGGGGCATCTGTTGTCTAAACAGGGATGTGCTGATCTGACAACAAACGCTGAGGAAATGTGAGAGGAGGAAGATGAAAAAGACACATGGAAGCAAGATGGGTATATGAAGTGAAGTAGCACACAGGAATATTGCTATGTGGTGACGCAGTTGATAGGAAGAGAATTTTATTTTGGAGTTAAACTCTAAGTAGATGGAGTTTAGTATTATTTAAAGCCCTGCAAGTAGATGATGAAATGAGTCGGATGACAGGTTATATTTATAGTTTTGATTGCATGTGAAGCGCTTGTGCAGAGGAGCTGCATCAGGTTGGCTGATTCACACGAGTCCATGTCGTCTGTTCGGCGTCCAATAGCGGCGCGCTGATTGATGTTGTGACACACTGAGGGGTGAGATGTAGGTTAAGAAGAGAGAGGTATTTTTTTCAAGCCCAGGCTCTGAGGCTGAGCTCAGTTCAGGGTGATGACAGCTGCTGACAGTTTTTGGCTCCTCTCCCTCTTTCTCCACACCAGGTAAAGTCCCCTCCTCCATCCTCCTCGCTCTCTCTCCTGCCTTCAAGCCCAGCGTCTCTCGCCCTGTCTCCCTCCGTCAGGTTCCTCTGAGTCACGTCCCTCCTCACCAGCTCTCACCACCCTCAGACACTGTCAGTCACTACCTCTCTCCTGGCGCCAGATGCAGCTTCTCCGTTTCAATGGGAGCTATTTTTCCATTTGTTCTCTCAGGGACACTTTTACATTGTCAGTGTTACTATATAAACAGAAAACAGTGATCAGGTTACAGTGCCACTCATTCAGCTCCAAACTCCTTCACCTCCACCTCCCACACTTCAGCTCCTAATGCCCCAAAACTGAATGCATCACACTATTTACTGCTCACCCAGCAGCTCTTTGTTTATTCATAAACTCGTGCATGAAACATGATACATTTTCCAACATCTGTCATCACACCTACTGTTTCTGAAGATTGCATAATATTTGCAGCATTTTCTGATAAGAGTAGAACAAACAGGCAGAAATGAAAATCTCATAATCAGGTTGTTTGATCCGTTTGACCAGAGACATCATAGTTTACCATCTTTTTTCCATTTTGATTAATCTGCAGATTACTTTCTTAATCCATGATTAATTTGTCATAAAGTGTGAGAAAACAGGGAAATATGCCTGTCAGAATTTCCTGTAGGCCAAGCTGCTCTCTTTTAATATCATATTTAATTTCCAAAACACACTGATATGAGATTTAATATCACACAAGACAATGAAAAGCACCATATCCACACAAGCAAGATGCTGGAAGCTTGTATGTTGGTACGTTGTTCAGTCACGCAACACATAAACTTCATCACTCTCAATGCTCTTTCAATGTTATGCAGCAGTGGTTGTTTCATTCTTTCCTTTCATTTGTTGTTGGATAATAATGGTGTCCCAGTATAGAGGAAATCTTGCATTTTATTCAAAATATAACAAATGTTTGGTCATAAATGATGTGGAATCGGGGAATGTTTGGCACTTCCCTAGAAAAACATAACCCTCTGAATCTCAAAGCCTGCTTTAAAAAAATGCCAAAAACTCTATCATTTCTCAAAGCCAGAAACAGCAAATACAGAAATAATCATAGGATTTCCAACTTCGAGAAGATCCTTAACTCTAGGACTCCAATTTAAAAAACATAACTTAATCTCCATGCATCAAAATCATCTTTTTCTACGTCTTATTAACAAAAAAATAGGTTTCAAATAACTTGATTCTGTAAAAAAAAAAAAAAAAACCTGAAGCCTTTTGTGTGATTATAAAGTCATTAGTGACTCAGCTACAACTAACAGTCATGTAAGAAAAATTCAGGGACTTTTCAGCTAAACTGAAGTGCAGGTTGCATTTACACAGAGCAAACAGGAGCATGTCTGAAAGAAAACAAACAAAAAATGTAAACAGTTAAAAATGTATGGAAAGATGAAAAAGAAAAAATACATATATTTTATACATTTTTTGTGTAAAATTTCTGATTTATAGCATTATAACTGGATTTTATAAAATTAGTCCACAGTGTATAAAAATGTGACAGGAGCAAAAAAGACTAGAAGATTATTGGGATTCAGAGAGCTAAACAAGTGATCAGTTATCAATATAGCTGCTGATCAACTAATTACTTCTTCCATATCAAAATCCAAGTATTTTCCATTTTCACAAGTGAGCTGACTGACACTACTTATACTGTTGTAAACATGTTTTCTAAAATCCTTTGTGGTAAATAATGCAGTAAGACCAAAAAAACATTGAGTAATTTATGAGAAACCCTCCTTTGTTCTGGCTTTCTGTCACACAGTGCACACATAACTTACCGCTACATTCATTTATTTATTTCAAGTCAAAACAAAGCAGTCCACACCACTAAATAATTCCAGTTAAACAACACATGAGTCAACTGAATACCGGCTTCACCGCTTGTTAGTCATTGTTTAAATGTGGGGAACAGAAAGGAACTTTTTAATGTTCTGTCAGCACAACAGGTCTGAGTTATATTGTTTGAAGAAGGCTTGAAATCTAAATTCGCTGCGAGCACATTAAAAATTACAAGAATATTGTTAAAGTGCACCCTGGGACTGAAAAGCAACAGAAATGTTTGAATTTATGCACATATGTCACGAGAGGAGTAATGGGTGGGAGTGTAGCGATCCCAATTGCTGTGTTTTGTGTTTCCACTTCAGATTATGCTCAATAACAGTTCCCCCACTGACTCACACTTCTATTAAAATGTGTCAAAACCAGTTAGCTTCATGCAAAATATGTCAAAGTAAGTCAAGTAGAGGTTTTAATGTTACATCACTCTTTGTCAGCTGATAAAAAAACATCATTTATTTGAATTTATTTGCTTCAAATTGGGTTTAATTAATCAGTCCAAAATTAGTGGTGCTCTCTATTGATTGATTAGCCAACCAGCCGATTAGTTTGTGCAGCCATGATTAGATGAACGTAGTGTTGCATCATGTGACCACATCTCTGAATCTTAAAGCAGGCTGCTGGTCTTGTAGTTAGCAATGGCCTTCTTCAGTCAAGGTCAAAGTTAAATAGTCAGGATTTTATTTAACCTCTCGGCCACTGGGAAGTTTTTGTCCTCGGACTCACCTCCTTCTTGCCCTTTCTTTCTCTTTTTATTTTTCCCCTCTCTGTTTTTATTAGATTATTCCTTTGTGCCTTTGCCTCTCTGTTTTTTGAAACCTTACCAGTCTTGTTAATGACAAGCTGCGGGTTCAGGTTGGGGTTGATGTGGTGGGGTGAGGGCCACATTTGGTTCAGTCCTGTGCTATCCATTGAAGGTGACAGGAGGGGCTGTGACTTTGGGTTTTTGACCCCAGATTCTTTATTTTTACTAGGAAGGGATCCAAGGATGGAGCTGTTGATGTGAATAGCTGCCCAAGGTGACTGGATCCCAATAAAGAGTCCGTCACCCTGGCCGGGGGCCTCCTTCCCATCCGAGACACAACCTTTATAGGGCTGCTTATGAGCCTGGGCAACTATTAAACCCTGTCCAGCCTGCACTGAGGAATTTAGGGCCAGGAAACAAGGGAGTGGGGGTGGGAATGGGCAAAGGGAGGTGAAGTTGGGGTGACTGAAGGTGAAAGTTGAAAGGCACGTTCGAAGGAATCTGGTTGTTCTTTAGTCATCACCTTTAAATGTGTACCAGGCGTGTTGTAGTTTTACTCTCTATTCTGAGGAGCTGCAGTTTTAAACAGCTGGATGAACTTGTGAGTTTTTTGTTTTTTTACATTGTTTGTTTTTAGCCGTTTTCATTAGCAGGCAGTCAAATGACTTTGCCTGTGGCCAGCATATGGCGTTATACAGTGTGCCATTTTCTTTAGCGAGACAGTGAGAAGGAGCAGAGGGGAGACAGACGAGTCTCATAAACATCCCACCTCTGTTTGTTCACATGGGGCTCGAGCTATATGGGCAGGTCTGGTTGGACGGCCTTTCAAATAAAAATGTGAGCATGTGTGCAGGCAGGCACACACACAAAAATTCAGATGTCAGTCAAAAAGTCAACAGAGGTATCTCGCTCCCCCCACTCACCAGTAAATGGAGAAGCCAATCAAATCTCAGCTGCCAATCAGCATTTTATCAGCAGAGCCATCTGGCCATCAGCTAATTGTGTCTCTTTTAAGTCCCTGTCAATCAGCAGCATCCCCCCTCCCCTCCTTTTTCTCTTAAAAATGTCTGCCTTTGAGCTTGCCTTCTGGCTCCAAGGGGTGGCCTGCATGGGTCTGGGGGGTTGTTTGTTGACCACCATCTCTTAATCAGTAGTTGTATTAGCTTTCAGCATAGTTTCAATGCTCGAATACAAAACTTAAATGCGTTTTTCCTTCTCCTTCTGCAGCGGTGGAGACCCAGAGCACCAGCTCAGAGGAGATGGTGCCCAGCTCTCCTTCTCCTCCTCCACCCCCTCGGGTCTACAAGCCGTGCTTTGTGTGCCAGGACAAGTCATCTGGTTATCACTATGGAGTGAGCTCCTGTGAGGGCTGCAAGGTGAGTGGAGCCAGAGGTACACGCACAGTTTACAGGACATGTATAAAGGGAACAGTTGAGGTCCACTGAGAAGAAAGTCAGATAAGTGAGAACCTTATGTTCACCCAGAGTCTGGCAGATGTGCATGGAAGCATAGCTGCAATGTGATGTTGTTTAGCTGCCCTCTAGTGCATCACTGCGTCTACTGCATATTATAAATATAGCAACTAAATCCATGTGAATGTGACCAACGAATTGGACTGTAGAAGTCAAATAAGACTGTTCTAAAAGTAGAATTAGCGCTTAAAATGAAATGGAAAAGAACCCAGCATACAAATCCTTTCTGTTCCGGCTTCATACAGACACTAATACGTTATTGTTGACTGTTAAATGCATCTCCTCTTTCCCAAAAACCCCACAAAGGACTGAGGACCCTTGCAGCTAAAGTACAATACCCCCCACCCTGCACTATTTGCACACACTACCTCGTGTTTAATAGCTGATTTTGTATTTTACTATATACAGCGCAAGCTCTCGCAGTGGAATTTTATTTTTATTCATGTTTTTACACAGTGCATTCTTATTGTTTTCTTTTATTTCTGCTACATTTTATTTTTTGTAATGACTTTATTTTTTTCATGGACTTCCAAAGAGCTGCTAAACTGCCTTTTGTTGTTTTTCAACTATGAAAATAAAGATCTATTCTACTCTGTTAAAGGAACATTGAAATACGACAAGATAAATCTTTAACAATCCCAAAGAAAACTCTTGGAAAAATGATGTCTTGTTGTTCCTCTCCGTGGAAATTTTTGATAAAAAGCAAAAGATTTATACGATCTGAAGATAAACAAGAGTCGATATTTTGGTAATTATTGATGCCTTTTCACTTACTTACTCCGAGTTACATATGGAGAGCTCTGACCACCATCATATTTCTTTGTTGCTTTAGAATCTCAGCACAGAGAGTGGAAACAGGTTGTTTTTTGCTAACATAACACAGCTGTCTGCATCTCTAAAGCTGGACCAGATTAGCTCTTTCACTCTTTCCAGTCCTTTTGTTGAGCTAAAAAAATGGATTAGTGTGATATCTGAAAATGATAATATTATCAGAGAGCTTAAGAAAAACTTTTAGAGTGTCGTATTTCTTTCTCTGTAGCAGTGTACAAGGCATTTTCTGTTATCTGCCTCAGGGATTTTTCCGGCGCAGCATCCAAAAGAATATGGTGTACACCTGCCACCGAGACAAGAACTGCCAGATCAACAAAGTGACCCGCAACCGCTGCCAGTACTGTCGGCTGCAGAAGTGCTTTGAGGTTGGAATGTCCAAAGAAGGTCAGTGTCTTCAAGTTAGTAGCACATGGAGAGTTGTTTTTTTTAAATTTGAAAGTGGAATTAAATGTTGATCCTGTGTTTCATCTGTAGCGGTGCGCAATGACAGGAACAAAAAGAAGAAGGATGTGAAGGAGGAGGTGGTGCTGCCAGAGAACTATGAGCTTAGTGGAGAACTGGAGGAGCTGGTTAACAAAGTCAGCAAAGCGCACCAAGAGACCTTCCCGTCTCTGTGCCAACTAGGAAAATACACCACAGTGAGTTTTTCTTCGTAAACTTGCGTCCACTTCCAATTACTCACACTCCACTGAAGCTCACGCTTTGCAGGAAGGACAATCACAGTATAAACCCTGCACAGTCACACACACACCAAAGTGTCCCTCTTTCTCTCTCCCAGAATTCAAGTGCTGACCACAGAGTACAGCTGGACTTGGGCCTGTGGGATAAGTTCAGTGAGCTCTCCACTAAGTGCATTATAAAGATTGTGGAGTTTGCCAAGCGGCTACCAGGCTTCACTACGCTCACCATCGCTGACCAGATCACCCTCCTCAAATCTGCATGTCTGGACATCCTGGTACTAGCTTCATGCTCCTGTTACTTCTCTTCTTTAACCTGCAGCTCCTCACCTCCCTAACGCCTGTTCATCTGTCACGCTGCTTCATACAATACGAAACTGTGCTACCGAACAGCTGCCATTTTCTTCGGAACTTTATCTGAAAATTTACGAGCTGTTCAATTTCTCTTTTGTCTCGACTTTCTCATTTTCTTTCCCCTGAGTAGATGCTGAGGATATGCACCCGCTACACGCCAGAACAGGACACAATGACCTTCTCAGATGGCCTGACTCTTAACAGGACCCAGATGCACAATGCTGGCTTTGGCCCCCTCACAGACCTGGTGTTTGCCTTCGCCGGTCAGCTGCTGCCTTTGGAGATGGACGATACAGAGACGGGGCTCCTCAGTGCCATTTGTCTCATCTGTGGAGGTGAGTCTGGCTGACTGTTCTGCACCTGTTCATCTCCACCTGTAGTCAAGGGGACAAAATATGTTCATAGTTTAGTAACCAGCCACTAGTATGAAGCCTGTAAAATTTTTATTTTGCTTCATGGTTTTGCAATTCTCTCTCTATCATCTTGTCAGCTGTTTGTTAATTTCCTCTCTATATTGGTACATCTGCTTTGCTCACCCAGATCGAATGGACTTGGAAGAGCCGGAGAAAGTAGACAAGCTGCAGGAACCGCTGCTAGAGGCGCTGAAGATCTACACTCGCCGCAGACGCCCAAACAAGCCTCACATGTTTCCCCGCATGCTGATGAAAGTCACAGACCTTCGAGGAATCAGCACTAAAGGTCAGCGGATTTTTTTCCACAATTTCGGAGTAGGTCTCAGTATCAGACCGCAGTTCTTGTGTTACAGCCCAACTCACTGGGAAAAGAGAAGCAACAAAGAACAACCAAGTGTTGTTTAACCAAAGTTAGTACTGTTTGTTAATTGCATATACCTTCATCAGCACAAACACAGTTAACAAATAATGAGGATGGAGGTTGCTATACTAAAAAAAGGAAATAATACAACAAAGTTATCACACTCACCTATTCAGTTTTAACAAAATAAAAGCTTTAAAATGAAAACCTGATCTAGTTAGCAGACTTTATCCAAAACAAAAGTGCAAAAGGTGTAACACCCTATCTAGTGGCTTGCAGTTTGGTTTTGTTTTTTTTAAACGAGGAGGTCATGGTGTCCAAATGAGAGTCCCTACTCTTACCCAATTTCCTGTTATGAAACTAGTGTCTCAAATCCACAGTTGTCAGCACTGAGAGACACATGCACGAGCTGCACAATACACACAAGCTGCTACCAAATGACGGGCTGCCAGCGCTTTTAAACATAGATGTGCAGATAGATGTGGTTTGGTTGGAGGTTTACGCGCTAACAGTTAAATATACATTCATGTGCCTGTAGGTGCAGAAAGAGCCATCACATTAAAGACGGAGATCCCAGGCCCTATGCCTCCGCTGATCCGGGAGATGCTGGAGAACCCCGAGGCCTTCGAGGACAGCAGCGACTCCGGTGACAGCGCTGCGGCTGCTCCCCCTGCCATTCAAGCCATCAAGCAAGAAGAGAAGTCCACGTACGAGTCGGAGGAGGAGGAGGAAGAGGACGACTACTGGGACGAGGAGAAAGAGCGAGGGGCGGACAGTGATGGAGAGCCGTGGGGGGAGACATCAGCAGGGGCGGCGGCTGCTCAAAAGAAAAGCGTGACGCAGTGAGAAGAAGACGCAGATCGCTGAGCCTCACAGAGCAATATCACCTCCCAGGAACCTCACACATTTAGGCTCTTAAACATCCTAAACGGTGTTTTCATACAGCACATATCTACTTAAACTGTACATACAGACTGAAAGGAAAAAATGTGTTCAATTCAGAATAGGAAGTAAAAGCACTACATTTCAGTGGATTGGTGAGGGCACTATTAAAACAAATCACTGTGCCAGACTGTGTTAAAGATATTTGAAAAAGTGTTTTGTCCACACAAAGAGAGGAATTGTTGGACAGAAGTAAATGCACTCCTCCGCTATCTGTTAAGGGCTATGCTTTGTATAAAATTGATGGTGAAAATACATTGCAACAACAGAACTCTACATGGTGTCCGTACGACGCAAATGTCTTCTCAGAATTACCTTTATTACTATTTGGAAATATGCTACTTATTTTTTCAATGTATTTTTTTTCTAAGCATGTACACATTTCTGTTCTGTGTTTATGCCTGTTTGTGAGACCTTGTGTTGTTCTGGTTTTTTTTTTTTTTTTGTATATTTTTCACTCAGTCCTGCTCTCATGGGACTGGACGTGTGTTTTATAAGCTTTAATTGTACGCGTTTCTGCTTTATCGGACACAGTGAAAAGCAATAGCAAAAAAAAAAAAAGGAAAAAGAGCAATAGCAAAGAGAGAGGGAGTCATGAGCAGGACTCAAACTCGCAGAGTGACAAGCACATGGTTATGTACGTTATCCTTCTGATTCATAAAAACCTCTGATGAGTATAATGTAACCTGATAGAGAACAAGAGAAACTTTAATTTCACCTCTGGTGCTTGTGGGCCAAATAAAAAGAAAAGCAAAACAAATTCAGGAACATATCTCCACCTCTCAACAATACACATGTACAATAATCTAACAGCTGAATCTGCAGGGTAGATTTAATGTCATCACACAGTCTCAGGTTGATTCTTTCAGGGCCACTTGTTTCTAGAGTGTTTTCTCCCAACAAGACTCCCCCATCAGAGCTTCTTCTTACACCACAGTTGGTTAAAAATCTCACAATACAATCATGTCCTTGGTGCAGCAGCCAAGTGCAGGTAAGCCATAACATTTTAATTTCCTAAAGAGCGAGCAAAGAATCCTCCCAACAGACAAAACCCCAAAAATCAGTTTACTTTACAGAAACCTCAGGTGTGTGTGTGTGTGTGTGCAAGTGAGAGCATGAACCAAAACACAGTGATGTTATAGAGATGTTACTGTCATTACTGCATCTTCCACAGTTAGTGTTTAGTCCACTTACTAGCATCTGTAAACTGATTTACAAAACTAAAGAAAAACAATCTAAAAATTTTAAAAGACTCATGACTTCTGGTGGACAGCAGGTCACTGATGCGAGCTGACCAAGAATCATATCATCAGTTGCTACTTCCATTGATAAATATCGCACTTCTCTGAGGTCGCAACATAAGCAAAACAAACGCTTCCTGTCGGCTGAATCGCAGGGCAACAGTTTCCAATGATGTGTGTTCATGTGTGTTGTATTTAATGAGTGATGCAAGACATGGATTTTGTAAAAAATACTTATAATCTGTTTTTCATCAAGACTATACAACTTTTTTACAGAAGATGTATGAAACTGACATTATTTGCGTAATGAAAGACAATGTGACTCTTCATGAACTCCCTAAAAGTTAGAGGATTCTCCATCAGCACACTGACCTTAGTGGTGTGAAACATTGCAGCAACGTGGCTGCAACAAATTGTTGATGTAGTTTCAAAAACAAAGCTCAAGTGAGAAATCTGAAAAAGACACGTGATAAGCAGAAATCAGCTCTTATATGACCATTGTGGCAACACACCAGCTGTAGCACCAGATTTAAAGCCATCAAAGACACAGAAGTTTATCAAAAATCAAAGAGTGAGGCCATAATTATGTTTTTTAGACTGATAAGTTGTGATTTTGTCACCAAGGATGAGAACATCACAACCATATGACTGAGATAAAAGACAAAACATATCTTTAATGTTTTCCTTCACTCTGCTCTTCTTCACAATATGTTGCATATCATCAGCCAAGTCTACATAAATGTTGTTTATTATTTAAAGATGTTTCTGAATCATATAACCATGACATGTCAGAAAAAAACTCTTTTCTGTTCCTTTTATCTGTTCCTTAAACTTATTTCTTTTCCTGAATTTGAGCCGGTGCAATAAATAAGCCATGGAAAAGATCACTGAGGCCTAAACTCATAATGATAAATACAAAAGCATGTGATTTCAGAAAAAAGACCAAAGAAAGGTATGACATTACATTTGGATAGAAACAAAACAATATAAACTCTAATAGGGTTCTATATGTATTCACTTGTTTTTTTTTGCGGCAGGATATTTCAAGATCTCAAATGACCTTTAAATCTTGACTCATCTCTGTTACATTGTGTTGTTGAATTTTAACTGATGTCTTACTTTTTATAAACAGTTTCTGTAAGAAATGTATGTATTGTCTTCATGTTCAGGGATGATTCAGACTCCTCACGAGTTTTATTTCAATCTGACTTGTAGCAAAATAGTTTTGATGGACACACAGAATAATACAACAACTGGGCTGATATGTTCTTGTTTTTATGTATTTTTATGAGAAGTTAATACTATTTTTGCTTTTTTTGTTGCCTATTATTTGCTGTTTGTTGTTTCTTGTATTTTGATAAAGGCGCTTTTTGTTCTCAGACTTTTAACTTGTCATCTTCTTTGCCATCACATCTTCACATGATGAATCATATGATGGAAACAACTGCTACTCTTTCAACGCAGTATTTCTGCTGTCTTATACAATCTAAAAGACGATAAACACACATACCTTCACCAAAATCAGCATGTGTGTGTTTTCATCTTTTATTTTACAGCCCCGTCTTTCTGACAGGGGGTCGTATCAATAAGGAAAAATATCAGAAATACACGTTCATGTTCATCCAACCTGGCGTTGCTCTCAACAAACTGAAACCAAACATTTCACACTGCACCGTGACGCACACCCACACATTCACCACGATCTCAGGAGTCACACAGAGTTTATGGGCTGGTATGCCACCAAAATACGATGCAGCGGATTCAGTTCAAGGTATCATAACATCAAGTTCCACATTCACCACAGCAGTTGCAACAAATCCACATTGTAATGAACTAAAAAGATAATAGCAAAGGAAGCACATGTTCTAAAACAAACTGCAAGATGTTGTGGGATAGCTGGTGTCTGCATCGAAAAATATAAAGAGGACAAAACTGTAAACTTTGTAATTAGCACTTACATCTTTAGGTTAAACTTACTGAATAATTCTGAATCAGTAGTGAAACCATTAAACACACTAATAAACACAAATCTGGACACTTACAAACTTTGCCACATTTTCTCTGAAAACAGGCATCTAATTTTAACATTAACAAAACGGGAGAATTATCCCAAAATGTTACAGGTTCCTAAAGACAATTATTTTTGCAGTGATACACATCAACCTGACTATCAGTTCTTCCTTGTGTTACCACATGGGGGCGTCAGCCAGATCACTGGAGAGGATAGGAGAGATTTACAGAAAAGAAAAGACAAAGAAAGATTTACAAAAGGTGCCAAGGGTAAAAAAAAAACAAAAAACAAAACACATTCTACTGTCAATAAAGATGATACTAAAACTCTTAGATCTATTCCTAATAATCTGCTGCTTGCCTGATATGAATGTGTTAGATATTTGCATTTTTTTCCCCTCTTATTGCGTTGTTACATTATTTATTATTTTTACTCTCTAGAGCTGACTATCAGAAGAAAGTGAACTATAAGTCGATGACAGACTTTATAAAACATGCTGGCAGTGAGGAGAGTAATGATTCTAATCATGATGGAGGAAATGGTGTCTTTGTTGCAGTTGGTAAAAAGCCAGATTTGTCACCTCAGGACGGGGTTGACGAGGTCTTTTAAGATCAGTTCCTTCCGTTCATCAGCTCTTGTTTCACAGTCCTGCCTCTTCTCGTCCTGATTCAACAGACAGAAACAAAGATGGATGTAGAATGTAAATCTTGCTGTCGTTTCCTAATATACTTAAACCTAGTGTTTATTTAAGAACCAGTAACACTGAGCAGTGTTTCCACTCTAATGTCTATGATGTATCAATACTGGAAAACAAGGGTCAAGATGCAGTGGCTATTTTGTGTGTCTCCTAAAATAGTATTTTAACATGCACTGATCTGCCTCAACATTAAAACCCTGTGTCTAATGCTCATTTTAAAATATTTTTACTGCTCTGTATTTATAAATAAGTCATGCTTTTACACAAAAAGCTTATAACTGATCTAATTTTCGCAAAATCAACCATATAAAAGTGTCTGAGCTTGCAACAAGGCTGTTGGTTATAAAGTTAGCTAATTATATTCTGTGTTGGCAGAGGATATCCTGAAGCAAATCATAAATGAATGAGTTGATGATGTGTAAGTTCTTTGTGAAAATACAAGTGAGATATTTCTCTCAAATGTCATTGTTCCGTGTTTTCTTTTTCACTTGATCTGGTTTGATAAAATGCATCATTGTTTCTGTGACAGCACTAAACCCAGGTGTCCAACGGTGGAGCTGGAACAAACAGCAGAGCTGGACGACTCAGCTGGGAAACTAGTCAAATATTTGACCACTCAGGTCTGTTGGAAGCCAATGCAGGTGGTGTTAATCCTTGATTAGTTTAGTTGGATGGCAAACCTTTGTGTCTGAGGCTGGTGAGTCCTCACAGGCTGAAGATTCATCGTTGTCATCCTCAGAGGACGAGTCAGAAGCTGTTCAAAAATGGGAATAATTCTTTACTTTGCTCCTCATTATAATGCTGTTAAGCATTAGTCTGGTGCACAGAGAGACTTTTTAAACTTACAGATGCATGTAGAAACTACGATATTTGATCTAGTTTCTGGCACAGTCTCCAACATCTGCTCTAACTGATGAATGTAGCTCACCAGGTCCTGCAAGTTTCCAAATATAAACCCACAGATAAGAAGAAGAACAGGTAGAGAAAAGAGGGAAGTAAATTAAAGTATTTCAATGTAAACTGTCATGATGGTATTGTCCTTTAATTACTTGAGTTTATTAAGTGCTTTCTTTGTGAATAATTGAAGATACCGCTGACATCAATAATGTTTTAAGCTACAGAATGAGTGTAAAATGTGGGGAAAGACGTATTCCCATCTTTTAATTGAATAAAATGGCAATACCAATAATGTAGAAATTCAAACAAGAAAGTCTCATATTCACAGATTGACTTTAGTTCAAAATATTTGCCACAAACAAGAGCAAAACTGGCAGTATCTATAACAGCACAATTCTTTGCTATTCTATCATGCACTGTGAATTGTTATCTAGAACTCTTGACTCAACTCCTGAAGAATGGCAAATCATAAGGAAATATAAGGTGTATTGGTGATCCTGTGAGGAATTCTTGCCTGTTTGTTTAGTTGCTCCTCGTCTCTTTCCTTCTGGATTTTTCTCAGACTGGCCTTCAGCTCCTGCAGCTCTCTCAGCAGCACCTACAGGGGGCAGCAGCATTTAACTCACATCACCTCAACACCCACACAGCTGATGTGTCCTCTTTTCCTGCAGTTCATCACATGACGGTGTGAAGAAATGTTTACTCACTGTTCATGGAAGCTTTTCTATTTGCGCCAGTATGTGAGTAATAAAAGAGCTGCGCTGAACTCTGGCATGAATCTCCAGTTTCCAAAGTGCAACCCGAGCAACTGACGATGCAGAACCGCAGCAGTTATATTTAGAGCTGGATGTGTTTGTGAATTAAATAATATTGATCATGATTTACTTACTTTATTGTAATCTTTCTCTTCCCCGAGCTCTACTTCTAGTTTCTCTCTCTCTGTCCTCTCCTCCTGGAGCCACTCTTCTTTTCTCTGCACCTCACAGCTCAGATCTTGTAATTTCTTCTTCTCACTCTGCACAAAAACAAGAAAACAGGTTTACTAATGAAGTCAGATCTATATATAGGTCATGCTTGTGCAGCATCAGGTCCTGCTGCATCCTCACTTCTGCTGCATGTTTGTATGCCTCTCTCTCTAAAGCCCAGTTGGCCCTCTCCTCCCTGAGGACCAGGTTCTCCTCAGACAGCAGCAGGGTCAGCTGGGCCACCTGCAGCCGGGCTTGGTGCAGCTCAGCATGGGTGTTGCCCTGTCGGGTGCCCAGCTCCCTCAGCTCCCGACGGAGGTTCTCAGCTATATGTTCGCTGGTCTCCACACGGTCCTGCAGCCCTCGCAGCTCCGCCAGAGCAGCCTCGTTCTCCACCTGCAAAGAGACGAAGAGGTACGACCCCACTCTCTTGAAGGACTTTTAAACATTTTACTTACAACCATACGCATGCACAGAAAAAACTGACAAATATGAGTTGGTCAGGCATGAATTTTTTGAAAAAATTTGATGAACTGAGGTGGAATGACCCTTCTTCTTATCCTATTTGTAGAAAGATCTGACCACCTATATCTGGCCTGGTCGCAGTTTGTCATGAGATCAGAGGTTTTCTTATGTTACAGAGTCGTCTGTCCTCTGTCAACCTCGGTCACCATATTTCTTAATCGTCGGCATCAACTAGTTACCTGCAGAGACTTTCTCTTTTCCTCGTCGTGCTTCATTTGACTGGACATTCTCTTCACTCGCTCTTTCAGTCTGTGGTAAAAATAAATTAGGTTAGTTGCAGACTAGAAAATGATATTTAAGTTTGCATATGTCTCAGACACTTGCCTTTCCAGTTCATTGTTTCCTTCTTTCTCTCTGTCAGTCAGAACTCTGATGTCATCCTCCAGGTCTTTGATTTGCTGCTGACTCTCAGCCTTTTCAGTCATAAGTTTACTCAGTTCAGAGTTTAGATTTTCCTGATCGTATTTTACATCCTTTCAGTGTTGTATAGAGAAGGAAAAAAAATATTATACATAACTTTTTATGTCATATCTTTTATTGTGTTTGTTCCATTAATTAGAAACCTTTTTATCAAGCACCAAAGCAGTTGTGTTGCAGCGTTGTTGAACAGGTGATGTGAGCCGTCTGTACCTTGTGTTTTCCCTCCATGTTCTTCAGCATCTCGCGGTCGTGTCTCAGGTTGTCTCTGAGCTCAGTGATCTCCGCCTTCATTGCTTCTCTTTCACACTCCCAGTCCATTCTTGCTTTTTTGCAGTCTTCTTTCTCGTTGTCTGCCTCTTTTTTTGCTGCATCCAGAGCTCGCTGTAAATCCGCCTGCTTTTTCAAGCACTCCTCTAGTCGACTCTGTGGACAACACAGGATGACAGATGACTGCACAGCTGCATTGAAAAATGCAAACATATTTAAATACTTCCACAGTAACTACTAAGATCTTTGTAATGCCTTCACACTGATGCTTCTACTCAGTTCTTGAAATCTCAGTGAACTTTTTCTTCCCACCTGCAGCAGCTGAGCCCTGGGGATGACCAGGAGCAGCTCTTCCTCTCCCTCCTCTTCTTGCTCTTCTTTCAGAGTCTCCAGCTCATCCAGCGGTTTGGGAGCACAGAAAGTGAAGGGATGACTGCATGCACGAACCTCCCCCATCTTATCCACATATACAAACTGGTACTCCACAGTACTGGGCCGGGGCAGGTAGGATGCTGCATTGGGTAGACATTTCTAATTAAGCCTAATGTTGTTGGTTCACCAAATATTTCAGAAGAAAATAAGACTTGAATAGAAGCACAGCAAGCTCTAATCTAAGAGCAACATTTGCAGGAGTTGTTCCAAGAACCTGCACTGCATTACATCAGCAAAGTCTTATTCTTGCTGATCTGCAGTGGTTTAACATTTCACCTTGCCGTCTGTACACTCTGTCCACTACTGTGTGTATTACAAGTAGATCAGACCATTAGTGATGATAAGAAGTTTGAAACTTGCAATGAGAAAGGCCTGCAGACACCTAATGTAGCCCAGACTACCATAAAATACCAGGCTTTGAGTATTGAAGCAGGCGTTTTAAAGTCTGTTTATTTGTCTGGGAAAGGATTTTGTCAACACAATAGTGTTACAACAGAGCAAGATGCGGTCACAAAACTTTATTGGTGTATAGTTGAGATGAATATGAGGGTCAAATTTGGAAAATAGGTTTTGGTCTGACCCATAATTGTGTAATAATGCAGTAATGACTACTGAGTACTCATGAGCTGGAATGTCAGCATGTTGATGGATATGTCATTTTTGGTGTCATGTCATTTTGAGCACTTTTATATTTTAGACCCCTCAAATTTCACGCCATGACCCCTTGAAAAGGCATTGCAGTCGATTCTGTCACATTGTTTTCATCTTGTCAGTCTGTTTATCTGTAAGTGTTTGTGTGATCATAGCAAAATATGTTCTGGAGACACCAACTGTAGAAGGAACCACCACAAAGCTATCTTTGAAATACTGCTAGGTGTTTCTATGTCTGTCTGTAGACACAATAGTGTCACAACTGTACAAGATGCACTCAAAACATCACAGGCGTGTAGCTGAGATAAAAAACGAAGTTGGAAGATGGGGTTGGTCCGACCCCTAATCACGCATTCATGTAGAAATGAACACTGGGCAGAAACTGGTCGTAACCTCAACATGTTGATGGGTGTTGTGGCTGCTGTGATCACATAGTTACTTGTTAAGGTTCAAATTTGAAGAAGATTGAATCATTAACTGTCCTTTTAAAAGATGTTTTGCTGATCTTACCCTGGAAAAGTGCACAGAAGTCGACAGTGGTTCCCTCAGTGTAACCTTCAGGAACTAGAACCCATGTGTACGTGTAATACTGTTTAACTGAAGACCAGCCCATCTGTGACAGGACAGAAAAACACATTTTTTGTTCCACGAAGCATAGAAATGTGCATCTTCTTCACCGCTCATGTAACACAGTAACAAAGAGTTGTGATATTTTCTGTTTTATTTGTCGGGGATGGTGGTGGTAAATTGGGTGAATCTACCTCAAAAATGCCAATCCAGTCACTGCTGCTCCACTGATGGTCTGAGCTCAGGCTGTAGTGACACTCCACTCTGGTCTGGGGGAAGTAGAGCTGTCCCACATTTCGAAACACCACTGTGGACTGTTTATCCATGGTAATAGGAAGCTTTGCTGTTTAGGAAGAAACACACATGGGTCCAGTGAAATGTGCTCCAGTTTCAGTCTGGATGAGAACAGCTGATGAAACGTGATAGCAGAGTCAGTTTAGGAATGCAGCATGGTCAAAACACCGGCCGCCTATGGCTCAACAATATGTTTATAAACAAGAAGCTTATATACGAGTGCTTAGATTCTAGCATATAGTTCACAAAAATCAGACATTGTGAGTGAATTAGTTGTAGCTCTGGGCATGTGGCATTTTATACTCCAAAAATAAAACAAATACATCAATTGACTCTCAAAATAATAATGGCACAATTTTTAGGATTAGACTTCATTAATTAAAGGTTATTAGCAGACTAATAGCTTTAATTGACATTCCAACACTTTTTTTTTTTGACATTTCATTCCTAAAAACCACAATCATGAAAAGATGACTGCATCCAGAAACAATTTTTTTTTTTAAAAACTTGACATTTTCAGTTAAAAATTTAATATGTCTAATCAATGCATTCAGCAAACAAATCAGTTCCTCCTATGTACATACTATTCATGAGAACACATGACGCGTGCCCATTGTTAGTGTTCTGTTTGTAGCTTTCTGAGATAAATTGCTGGGTTTAATAACTTAATGAGCTCTGCGGAGTTAATGTTGGTGTTGGTAGTGTTAATCTTACCTTATTCTGTAGAGAAACGAATGCCGTGTCTTTTCTGCTACCTCATGAGGAATAGCTTTGCATCAGTCTGTAGATGATGAGCAGTCCTGTCAGGTGCAAGAGTTTCACAACCACCCCTGAACCATGTGAACCCCAAATAGAATTGGTGATGCTGGGTGACTCATGGGAGATGCAGTTCATGAGTACACAGCTTGTCAGATGGCAAAGTAGCTCTGCAGACTTCAACTCCCATTGCAGGATACGATTATAGGACACAGGATCTGCTGCTGCTGGTTCCTCCTCACTGCAATTCTTGGTAGTGGCACGAGCAGGGGTTAGGAAAGGAGGGGGGCACTTTCCTCAAGGTCTAGCATGTCTTTTAATAACAATCTAAATGCATCCAACATGGATTCAGTCAAAAAGTATACAAACAACAGAATCCATGCAAGCTTATCTCTGCAATGTGTTTCATTTAGATGAATTTAGAATGCAAAAAGTCTGGAAATAAAATGTTTGCTTCAGACTCCTGTGAAGCAGAAATGAACACAAAGCCGAGTGTTTTGTGTAAAATGTGACGGCTCATCCAACATTTTCCAATTTACAGTAATTTGGACAAAGACTTGAAATATATTGTAAAATTCAATAGCCAACCTTTGATTATATCCTGTGATTGCGAAAGAATCCTGTTCCCACTTTAAACACTTGATGGCAGTGTAGCTGTAGCACAAACCCACATGAAACACAAGAAGGATTTGGGGGCATTTAAGGGCTCACAATTTCAAATTTAAATCTAGAATTTCACTCTGGAGATTGCTCAGTTGAGTTCAGGTTGATTGATATGATTCACAACATATGTCATCTCAAAGTGCATCACATGGTAAAGTGAAGACCTTGCAAAATCATAGAGAAACAGAACAGATCCAAAGATTCATTTAGATCCCATTAAAACACACATTTGACAACACAGATGAAAAAACCCTCCTACTTACCAGGATGAAGCCTCAGGCAGAACCAGGGTCAGTCAGGGCAGTCATCTGCCTCAACCAGTTAGGATGAAGGTAAAGACAACAGGATAGCAGACTGAAAACAGACAATGCGTAAGACAACACTGATAAAGCACTGAGGAGGTTGGTTAGGCCACTAAACTGCAGATCAGAAACATGTAGCTCCACAACTAGAGGAACCTGCAGACGGCAAAACACAAACTACAGGACAGGGGCTTAACCCTCCCGTTGTCCTCATTTACAGGCACCAAAAAATATTATTTCCTTGTCTGAAAAAAAATTTAAAAAAATCCAGAAATTCAGAAAAAAAATTCCCCAAATTTCTGAAAATTTGCAAAACTTTCAGGAAGAAAATTCCAATAATTTCTTAAAAGTTTCCCTTGAAAGTTTCATTTAAAAAAAAAAAAAAAATTTTGCAAGAAAATTTTTGTAAATATTTCCCAAAAATTAGTAAGAATCTTCCAAAAAAATCCTAAAAATATATGAAGTATTACATATATATCAGTAAAACTTCCAATATTTTCTTTCAGAACATTCACAAAAAAAAAATCAAATCATCAGCAAAATTTGCTAGATTTTGATTTTTTTGGTGAATGTTGTTACAACTCAGCTCTGAAGCTACAACAAAACAGTGAGACAACAACAGGGTGGTGACTAAAAAAAAGGTTTTATTGTAATGCAAAACCAAGCCAACAAGGTACACGAAAGACTATAAACAAAACCAGGCTTCTGGAGGTCCAGAAGGAAACAGCTCCTGTCAGAGAGAGACACTGGAAGTGAGGGAGGTTTGATGCAGTTTGAGCCACTTGATCCCAGGTGTGGCTCAATCAGCTGATGACCCTCAGCTTCTGAACAGGCTCACCTGGTGTCCAAGAGGAGGGTCGTCACACACTCCCCCTTAAGATGAGGCTTCCCCTGGGAGTCTGAGACAGCACACATCAACAGTACACAATACAATCGCTTGCTGTGATAAATGGTCACCAAAATACTTTCTGCAGATCCCATAACTGTTGGTACACAATGTCCAGACCACCCTGCGCAGACCCTCCCTCCAGGCAACCCACCTTTCCAATCCTACACCCAGCAACCCCCCGGTGATGGGCGAAGCGCTTTAAGAGTGGTAGGGTTGGAAGAAACAGACAGGGCCTAGGAGGTCTAAGCACTGGATCCTCCAAGCACATTTCACCAGCCAGGGCTCTGGACAGCTGAAAGACCTTGGGCAGCCTAAAGACATGACCTTGGCCAGCACTCACTTACCAGTTTGTGTAGTCTGCACCCTTTTCCACCCCTTTATGGGACTGATGCTGCTGGGCCTAGGTTTAAGCAGACTAACAAACTGATGAACCTCAGCTTTACGGTCATATGAGCCCTTCTTTTTACTCTGCGGAGGGGAAGACTGACTCCTCTTCGACCTAACATATAGAGAGACATCTCTCTTCAAACCAGGCCAAAAGATGTACTTTCGGAGGTGACAATACATCTTACGCACCCCCAGATGTCCATACTGGTCATAAGATGTCCTCAGTATCTCCCCACGGCACACCGAAGGCACAACAACCTGAAAAACAGGATCACAAATGAAACCTTTCCCAGTTGGCACCCATTTCCTTACCAACAGATTGTTTTTCGCCAGATAACCCTGTGCAGAACTCTCCCCATCCAAAAGCGAAGAATCAAACATTGCACTGAGGGAAGGATCAGCTTGTTGTTCTGCTGCCAGGTCACTGTGAGAAACTGAAGGGAAAGAATCAGGTATCACCACAGTGAAGGATACTCTCTGGACCACTCGGCTTGAAGCCTGATTCTGCCTCTCCACCAAACACTGACTGGGTAGCTGTGCAAACAGGAAACCTCTCTGCAACAGAAGGAGAAAAAGTTACTACAGGTTGAGGTGGACCATCAGCCCACACATGGCTACCAGCCAGGTCATTCCCCAGAATAACCTGCACCCCTGGGACTGGTAGAGCCGAATGCACTGCCATGGTCACCTCCCCCTGAACTAGACCACAGTTTAGCCACAGTTTATGGGCTGGAACAGGCAGCACCCCCAAACCCATTCCCTTCATCTGAACCTTTTCACCAGTAGCCGTGAACTGAGAGAACGGCAGCACAGAACTCACAATCAATGTGCAGCTTGCTCCACTATCTCTCAGAATTCTTACTGGTACCTTACCATTACTACCTACCAGGGCACATAACCATTAGACAGAAAGGCTGAGAAATCAGACTGTAACCTACCATAGTCCACTGCAGATTCCCCCTTAAATCTGTGAGAACAGACACCAGGACAGAGGACACCAGTAAACCTCCTGCCAGTAGCAGCGAGCACAACAGGCTCCACCTGCCCACCTTCACAACTACCTTTTACTGGACATTCAGCTTTCCAGTGGCCTCTGCCTCTTCAGTAGTTACAGGAGTTTCCCTGTGCCTGACTCCACACAAATCTGTCTGTTCCAGTCTTACCTGCTGACTGATATTTATTTTTACCACTGTCCTGAGCTCTGTAGTCACCAAGATGTGTCAGCACATAGTCATCAGCCAAAGTTGCTGCTTCCTCTGCTGTCTTCACCTTATGTTCACCTATATAGACAGCAATGTGAGGAGGAACTGAGTTCTTAAACTGCTCCAGAATAATTAAATCACACAGAACATCATATGTGTAACCAAGTTAGGACTGGTGAAGGTCTTCTGGTTTCTTTTAACACAGAACCGACAACACCACCTAGGGACTTTCACCCTAAGAATGTTAACAATCCTGCCTCTCAACAGAGGATTTCCCCTAATAAACACAAGTACGTGCACAAATGAATACAGAGGCGTGTATAGAAAAATATAAATACAATTTTTATTCTGGTACAAAAATATGTTCAGCGCGCGCACGCACACACGCGCGCACACACACACACACACACACACACACACGTTACTATAAATGCAGTTATTAAAAGTGACAGTCACACAGGCCCTACGCAGCTATGGAGGGGAGAAACCTGATTACTGAGCCAGAGAACACAACCACGACAACCTAAAGATAAACGCACACATGGGGAGAAACGAAACTAAACTCGAACCAAGCAAACTAATACAGAACTAGGCAAAACAACTACAAACTAAAAGAAAGAAACAACAAAATAAACAAACAAAAAGACAAGGCAACAGAGGCAAAACGGTAATGAAACAAAGAAATGTTTAAAAACAATCAAGCAACAGAACGATAACAATTAGCATAAACAAACATTTTGTTTACCTCGGATGTCCGACCCTGACGCCGCCGATAAGCAGAGACACCGTCAGCAGACTCTGCACTGCAGCCACAGAACACTGGTCTTAAAAGAAGAAACAATATTAATACAAAATCTAAAGCTTACCAGTGTTTCACGTGCTGCACAGCGCGTACCTGTCCAGGAGTGTTCAGGTGTATACTGGAACTACGTCCGTCAATCAATTTGAACCCCCTGCTGCAACGGCCAAACCAATCATTAGTTCCCCCACAGCTGTATGGCGTGATGGCTAATCAGCCGGTCACATATGCATGAACATTCAGTGAAGAACACCACCGATGGAAATGAGTCGTCAGCTCTCTGGCAAACTCCGTGTGAGTCTGGCGACCAGACTTTTCCCAGGATCTGAATCTCTGCCTGTAGGCCTCAGGTACCAACTCATATGTTTTTAGCACAGCAGCTTTGACAGAAGTATAGACCTTACTGTCTGCTACACTGAGGGCACAGTACGCCTCCTGAGCCTTACCTGTTAGAACACACTGCAGGAGTAACGTCCTCTCAGCATCAGACCAGCCTCTGGTCTCAGCCACTCGCTGAAACAGAGAAAAAAAAATGTATCAGGATCTCGTTCACTAAACTGGGGAACCAAACGCAGATTCATGGACACATCAACCCAATGTGTAGGACCAGACGAACCCCCAGGAGTCTGACCAAGGACACCAGCAGAACTCAGGCTCAGTCTGCGCTCCTCTAGCTCAAGCCTTTTAAGCTCAACCTCTAACAACAGTAATCTTTCACGCTGCTTAAATGTTAAAGTCGAGCTGCTCAAAGCAGCTTCACCAGGAACAGCCTCACCAGAGTCTAAACTAGTCTCAACAGAAGTCATGACTCGATAAACTAATACAGTCCTGATTCAGAGAACTGCTCTCCAACAGGTAAACCTCTGCAGCTGAAACAGCTGACTCGTCACCGTGGTTCCGTCCCTCTAACTGCCTCAACCAGAATCCAGCTTGTGTATCTATCCCCCCACACTACCGACCCCCCAACGGACTCCAAGGGAGTTCGCTCTGAAGCCTAACAGGGACAGAACCACAGCGACTTAACACCGCTGTACAGTTACAGAATCCATAGAACAGAGACACAAACACCAGCATCACTCCCTGGTGACAAACTTCCTCTGAGTAAATATACAAAATTACTTTAACTTACAAAGAGCTGCTTTTTTTTTCTTCCAGAAAACACTCACCACATGTCTCCCAACAACCAGAACGCGCAGACTTCCATAAAACGCTGAACAGCCAGGCCACACCTAGAGTCACTCCAGACAGCACCTGTCTTCATTCACAAAAATTACCAGTCTCTGCCCACGATGGCAATCACCCAGCAAAGCTACAAACACTTACACTGGTTCCCCTAATGTGTAGACGAGCCCCCATTTGTTACATCTCGGCTCTGAAGCTGCAACAAAACAGTGAGACAACAACAGGGTGGTGACTAAAAAAAAAAAAAGGTTTTATTGTAATGCAAAACCAAGCCAACAAGGTGCACGAAAGACTATAAACCAAACCAAAACCAGGCTTCTGGAGGTCCAGAAGGAAACAGCTCCTGTCAGAGAGACACACTAGAAGTGAGGGAGGTTTGATGCAGTTTGAGTCACTTGATCCCAGGTGTGGCTCAATCAGCTGATGACCCTCAGCTTCTGAACAGGCTCACCTGGTGTCCAAGAGGAGGGTCGTCACAATGTTCTTAAGAAACATTTTTAACATTTCTTTTTTTCCACCAAAAAATGTTCAAAGATTTCCCAAAAATGTTGAAAATGTGGACATCAGAAATTTCACTGTGAAAATTGACTTTTTTTCCCCACATTTTTAAACTTTTAAACGGGTCAATTTTGACCCGCAGGACGACACGAGGGTTAAGACTTTCTAAACATATTAATATGGTAATATTTAGCAGGCTTTAAACACATGCAAAGTATTAGCCTTAGTTGTCAGTCAACCTTCATTTTTGGAACACCAGAGGAAGCATATTTGTCCAGATTTCAGAATTCAAAGTTTATTTAAACAAGTAACTTCTAGTTTAAAGGGCATTGAGTTTATACATCCATAAAACTAGTAAAAAAAAAAAAAAAAAAAAAAACTAAATAGCATGGCATAATCAGCATGTAAACTCATAAAATACATGACCAAATAAATGACAAAGAAGACCGTTTAAAAAAAGAAACCATATAAAAGAATAGTCTTGTGTACTAATCTGGCACATACAACACATGGACCAGATTACTATTTTTACAGTGCTGTATTTTCCTGTATTATTTCTGAACTCTGTAATGTCACCAGTCACAAGTTGCAGCATGTCTGTAAAGTTTATGCTACAAACTAAGTTGAACTGAGTTTTAAAATCAACCTGTTTTACCTGTTGTCATTTTATTCACAGAATTGTAATTTAACTTGTGCCAAAGACATTGGATTGGCAAATTAATTCCTTAATTTTCTAAAAGTACCCTATCAAAGGGTAATGATTGCTTCCCATGAAATTCTGCCATATTTGGAGGCCATCTTTATCAAAGTATTTTCTATACCTATTTAATATTGTGAATATTTGTTGTGTTAATACATTTAAATTTTGGTTTCATTTTCACATATTAATTCACTGATAAGTACCGGGCCAGGCTGGACATAGTAACAATAACAGTAGTTTTTTGTTTCCAATATACTGGATTAGTGGGCTTACTGAAACACAACACAAAACTGAACACTCACTTAGACCCTGAGCTTACATTTGGGATAAAGACTTACACACACATCCACAGCATCTTATAGCTACATTAGTGTAGAAATATTTTTAGGTTCATAATCCAGTGCCATGCTGGATCTGTACAGAAAACACCATCCTGAAATGAACAAACAGATCTTTGCAGTAAAAGTAAACATGCATTTGTAGAACAGGTGTGTTTCCAGCATTTGTGGTAAGAGTTGTTAAGGCATTAATGTATTACAAACTCTCCTTGGAGCTATTTGCTGCTATTGTCACTGAGGGAAGCAACGTTTGCTTAGACACACAGACTGAGCAGTGAAGAAAAATGTGAGCATGCACTTTTCCATAGTTCAGCAAACCACCCGTCAAATTAAAGATACTCTGAGTCTGTTGCTGGAACTCCACACATCCTGATCTATTGTCAGAGCGAGTGAACTGCACACTTCTACTGATGAGTGTCAGAGGAAGCTGATTAGCTCAAGAGTTGTTCAGCAGAGATAGAACACCAAGTTCTGCCAGTTTGGCTTTAGCTACATCCTCCCAGCCCTTGTTGGCTTGTGGGTTCCTGGGCGACGGATGCATGATGCCCTCGACTCGCACGTTGATACTTGCAGCAGACAGAGCTCGCCGCGCCCGCTGCTCGGCCACCTTTCCTACGCCAATCACCATGGAGACGTTGAGTGCCTCCACCACCTGGCACAGTGCGATGTCACACAGGGCCAGCAGAGCCTCCCGTTCAGCTGCAGGCAGCTCAGGGGGCGTTAAATTCTTCCCACTGGCACTCATGAAGATTAGTGGGCACAGATTGTGCACAAAGCAGTGTTGGAAGAACAGCTCCGGTTCACCACACAATTTCTTGAAGAAGCCCCAAAAACGTGCACCGCTCACTTCGCTCTGAGTGCAGGCGAGCCCCGTGATCCGTCGCTTCGGATGCTCGTCATCAGGATGACCAACCTCCCCTGTGATCTTCAGCCAGTCAACAACTGACCTCACTTCACCGAATGGGACCTGAGCAAAGAGGACTAGATTATTCGAGTTATTGTGTTTAAGCACAAAAGAATGGCAATTTATCTAAACAAGTCGGGAATTGAAGTTTCCAAAAGCTGACCAGTACACAAATATTTAGAAGTGAAAACTGTGAGGATCTAAACACAAGTGGTGTTGAAATCAAGATGGTACATCTGAATACATTTATTTTTGTTCAAGAATTAGTTGTTGAACCGACCGACAAATGAATCAATTAGAACTATTTTGCAATAATCAAATAATTGTTTGCGAGTCATTAAAAAACAAAAAGCAAAAAAAAAGCTATATATTCACTGTTTTCTGTCTCTCAATGCAAGGATTCTCTGCTTTTCCAGTCGATATCATTATTTTCATTTACTGATAGATTTAGAAAATTTTTCACTATCCTTTCACTCAATGAATAGTCAGTTATTAGTAAAAGTAATTGACAGTATAATAAAAAATGTCACATGTAACCAATAAATCTGAACTAATAAAACCAGCAAAATAAAACATGACTGTGCTTATTGCCTCGTTTTTAACATGCAGCGATTACCTCACTGGGAGCCCTGGTTGTGGAGACTGTGTTAAGCCCAAAGCTAGTTAGTGAAATGCATCAAGTTGCGAAGGCTCAAAATAAGGCCCATAAAGTTTTATACACAATGTATATCGTGGAGCTTTTGAGGCCCAAAAGTGGTTTGAGGCACCTTGATTTCAAACATGTACTGTGGCTGCCGCTGAGCCCTAAACTGTGTCTATAAAATGAATGATTATAATAGTGTACTTTAAATATCACAAAAATCTATTTATTGACACTTGTAGGAGATATTATTGATTTTGTCATTTTAAAGAAGATCTTTAAGCAAGAATTCCTAAATTCTGTGATTCTCTGAACATTAGTGTGTGTTTGCAGTTTCTCAGTGATGGAGATCAGTGTGGATACTGATCAGCTAACTACTGGTACATAAAATCAAACCACAAGGTAAATAATACCTGCAGATTCAGTTAGATAAACAATAATGAGGTATCTCTGTGATCTATTGTTCTCTTGAGGGTTGTTCTAGTACTAAACTGTATTTCTATTGGCTTTTGCAGGTAGCATCTGAGTTTGATTTGTTAACCATCAAACATTTGATCTGGGGATAAGAACAACTTTCTGGGACTTAATATCAGTGAGAACTCTTAGGCCTAGTCCACACGTAGCAGGGTTTTTGTAAAACCGAATATCCTTCCCCCTCCGTCTAGAAAAAAACTTACGTACACACCACCTCGTTTTTAGAAAAAAACTTCATCCATACCTAACCGCATAAGTGCGTTTTTCAGCACATTCATAAGCATGCCGGACCTTTAGGTGGCAGTAGTTCCCCAAATCCTAGCAAGGTGGTGGAGAATAACCGTCCTTAACGTCGTCCTTCGCCTGTGTTGTTGAATGTGGAGCAGTATCTGGGCTTGTAAAAACAAGCAAGTAAAAAGCGCCTGTACAAGAAACAGCGCCCAAAACCTTGTGAGAGCATCCATACTGTTACCGAATGTAAACACAGGTCGCATATGTGACGTAAGAACATATTTTGTCGCAGGCGGTGACGTTTCGAAACGCAAAACCCCGGTTACTGATGTCCACATGCAGACGCATAAAACGGAGAATTCGCAAATCTTCACTTTGGTCGGAGTTTTTAAAAAGAATCGTTTTTGATGACGTAAATCTGCGTTTTCGTGTGGATGATAGGCCGAATCGTAGAAAAATATCTTCGTTTTTGTGAGATACCCGGCTACGTGTGGACAAGGCCTTAGATGAGAAGTGAAATGTCTTCAAGAACCAAAAAAGAAGTGCAGTTTCTTCTACTGAAGCTCTTTAAATAAAGAACTGAGAGAACCTGCAGTTACCTAAAAATAATTTAATACCCAGCAGAAATAGACAGGGCTAAAGGAAAGCATTAATGCTGAAAATAGAGAAGTAATGATGACAGAATTAACGAACGGGTGAAACAGCCACCTAAGAGCATGAATAAATAGTTGAAATTGTTGATGTAAAATGGGGAAATTTATTTTAAAAAGCTCAAACTACGGATAAACTATTAAAAAGTATTACACTTTTGTATACAGTACATGCTTTGAACTCTTCCTGATGTTATGACAACTTAGGACATGTTGTTGTTACGGTTTACTTCCGCATTGAGAACCAATGAAAACCGCTCAGTGCAGACGCAAACAATGCTGCATTACCATGCTATTTTCTATAAAATGCAACTGTGGTCATTTATAAACTACACATGTATGTAAAGCTGTGCTCACTCCAGTCTGCGCCATGCCGAAGGGTCCAGGATTCATCCCCAGGAACAGGAACCTCTGTCCGGGCTGACAGTACTTCTCCACATAACAGCGGTGGGTCTCCCAGGCGTACTCCAGCGGGTTGTAGATGTACCGGACCGGCTCGCTGAAGGAGAGCCGCCGGAGGTGGGCGTTGAGCTCCAGCTCAGCCCGCAGGAACCTGGAGGAGGGAGTCCCGTCCAGAGCTCCACTGTCCTGCTGCTTTGGTTTACCCTGACCCTGGTTTGTCTCTCCATCTCCACGGTGAAGCGTTTCACCTACAGTTGAGTTTTCATCTGACATTTTGGAGCGAAAAAGTATTTAAAAAGCTCCGATTTGTCAAATAAAAATGTAGCATTAACGTTGGGTCTTTGACTGAAACAATGCAATGTAACGGAGGGTTTTGTTGTGTTTTCTTCCTCTGCACCTTCCTGTTAGTTCTTCTTCTTTGCTCATTAAAGATGGTTGCTGCCCTCTACAGCAATATTGGTGTAATTGCAGCAAAGAATATAGACTTCTGTGGGCACCAAAGGGCCAGATTACATCCATGCATCCATCATCTATACACCGCTTAATCCTCATCGCAGGTTGCTGGAGTCTATCCCAGCTGACTTAGGGTAAAAGCAGGGGACATCCTGGACAGGTCGCCTGCCTATCACAGGGCTACACATAGAGACAAACAACCACACTCATATTCATACCTACAGGCAATTTAGAATTACCAATTAACCTCAGCATGTTTTTGGACTGTAGGAGGAAACCTGAGAACCTGGAGAAAACCCACACATGCACAGGGAGAACATGGAAACTCCATGCAGAAAGATCTCAGGTCCAGGCCGGCATGTGAACCAGGGATCTTCTTATTTATTTTTTGTGGTTATTTTAACAATGAAGTTTTAACACACTTACCTTCATTTATAGAGCACCGATTTAACACATAATTCATGTCATGGCACTTCACAAAATTGAACAAAGGCTTTAAAACATTATATTCTAGAGAGAACCCCAGCAAATCCAAATATTTCCTTTGAGCAGCACTTTGGCCTCAGTCAAAGCCTTCACACCTTTACCAGGAAGAAACCTCCTGCAGAACCAGGTTCAGGAAGGGTGGTCGTCTAACTCAACCCGGCGGGGCGAGGGCGAAGAAAATTAGACAGCAGATAGAAAACAGACAAAATGTATAAGAAAACATGTTAATACAGGGGAGGATGGTGGGATCAGAAACATCTAGAAATATCTGCAGATAGAACAAAATACAAACAACTGGCGAGAGAAGACAAAATTAGTAGCATGCAATGATGGCATATGAAGGCATGGAGAAAGAGAGGAGAGGTGCACTGTGCATCATGGGAAGTCTCTTAGTAGCAGTGAAGATGTTTCAGGTTCACGTAAACAGCTCTAACTATAAACTTTATCAAAAAGGAACATTTTTAGCCTGATCTTGAGGATATAGAAGGTGTCACACTCCTGAACCCAAACCAGGAAGTGGTTCCACAGCAGAGGAGTCTGATAACTGAAGGTTCTACCTCCAACTCTGCATTTGGAAACTCCAGAAACCACAAGTAAACCTGCACTGTGAGAAGTGTTCTATATAAGATGGCACCTATAAAGAAAAGATTCATGTTCCATATATAGTTGTATGGTATCATTTGGTAATTTTGCACAATTGAGTTGATTAAATGAATATATTTTCATTATCAGTTACATCAATTTATTTTTTTTAAATGTGTATGTATAACATTTACATAGCTTTTACAAACCATATTTTGAATCCACTTGCCTGAGAGTAATTTTGGTTCCTCTCTGCCATTGCCTTTAGTGGGACAGATTTGAGTGTAACATTGAGGTTAGGGAGAAGTATACGCTCTCCAGCTGTGTTGGTGCTGATTGAGGAATATTATTTAAAGGGAACTGTAGTCCGTTTTATCACAGAGTCCAGAAAGTCTAGAGAACATTCCTCACCAAGAAACTATGGAGGTTACTATGACTTTATTTACTTTGTAATGAAAAATGCTCTTTAAACCTCATTTTGACACAAACCAAAAAATTCTGTATTTACACGTATCTTTCAGTTTATGTAAATTTCCATTTTCATTCAGCTTTCTGGGCTTGTCCCAACATCCTTAACTTTAGTTGGTGCCAATTTACCAAAACCAAGTCCACAAAAGTTCTGACACCTGAGAAAATTACACAATCCATCAGTGGGGTAATATTGTGAAATATAGATTGACACTGATGTGTAAAAGTGACTGGGGTGTGCTTTTTTCGAAAACAAAAACATGAGAGCACCTGATTGCATGAACAATCTATTGAAAATACAACTTCACACATGCAAGTGCTAAAATAAACAAGAGTGACAGAAGTTTTAAGTTATGGCCAAAACAGGTTTTTAACAGTAGTATTTTCATCACGTTGATGATGCCGTCTACTTTTTAACTCAACAGTTTAAAAAAGAAAAACATACATAAATACAAAAGTCCTTTACAAATTCTTTTTATTATTTCAGCATAATAGTAAGAAGCCTCTCCTCTGATTTTCATACAGTTGAAACTAATTGGATCACAAGGGTACATATTAGTTAGCCCATTTTACAATAATCATTTTTTTAGGAAGTTATTCTTATGCACTCATTTTCCTACACAAAATAATCAATATCAAGATCCTATCTTAACTGAGGACCATAACTCTGCATGCAAGACTAATAAAGAAAACAACTAATCTGTGATAGCTACTGTTATGCTGTTGTTCATCTAATACCATTATCAATATAATTTACTACAAATACCAGGGACTTTGTATAAGAAAGAAAACATTTTCTTGTGGTACTACTGCCTCTAATGTCAAAATTACCAAGCATTCTGGGCTCTCAACTGTACTGATCCAAATTGTTCTGTCCACCTTCTGTGTCGAGCTGAGGAGAAACAGGCTTTGTCTAAAACCTAAAATCTAGTACAGATTGAAGGAAAAAAATATCCATATCTCTTTTTTGTCTTTTTTCCTTTCACTCCAGTGTTTACAATTTCGTCAGAATAAAAAAGGTCCTTGAAACAATCATCAAAATGTGATGAGAAACTCTCAGACAAATAAATCCTTTCATCTGTCCGAAAAAAAAATAAAAACCATAACCTTATAAGAAATGATCCAAGACTCAAGGATTCTATTGCATTTTAACCATGAGAATGATAATACTAAAAACAATAAATGACAAAAAGGTATTAACAAGTGATGTCAACTATATACTGTATTGCCCTTTAGCCGTTTTCAGTATGTGCTCGCACCAGCAGTGTCCCTTCCACAGATTCGGAATAGTGTTTCCAGAGCAAATTATTTTGTTTCTCAAACTTGGCCCCTTTGCTGCCACAGGGTTTTACTTTATCTTTGAAGTCACTTGAAACTGAATCCCATCTTTGTGCACACTTTAACCGACACACAACTTTGCCTTTATATCACTGGACCACTTGAAGAAAGCTTGCCATTAATACTTTTGGTACAATATCACTCAACTCAGTAATCTGCTTTGTTTTTGTTTTTTTTTTTTAACAGAACTGTTCATCCCACAATTCAGAGGCCAGCTGAAGCACTGTGAGACTCCAATCTGTACATTTAGTCTCAGGCTTACCCAGGCCATTAAAAAACTATTCTTTCAGCTAGGTCTGATCCAAACAGGATCATAGTTGCCAGCAGATTATTCCTCCCACTCAGCACTGACATTTCTGGGTCAAACAACACAGGACAATGTGATCACTAGCTTACCAGCCACAGAAAGGATCAAGTTTGAGAAATTCTCCAAAACAAGCAGCAAAGCGGCCCTTCGTCGGCCCTCTCTTTGCCGTTTGACTGTCAAACACTTGCACAGAGTACGATCGAAGTTCATCAAAAGGTAAAAGAAATAGTTTGTTACAATATGATTATTTGTGTATCTGCAACTTACTTAAGGCTAAACCCAATAACATGACAGACATCCATTATTACACACCAACCACATAATATCTGGATGAAAAGGCAATTGTTAGTGTGTAGCAGAGTCAAGGAAGTGTTGATTCTGCTATGGCCCACGACCAGCCAAAGCACTGCAGTGGGAAACAATTTAGCACTACCGACTTCTCACAATGACTGTCAAACTCCCAGGGGGCTCCTTTAGGATTATATACTGTGTTACATCGTTATCAGTAACAATGACCCAAAATGTTATCATCATAAAGACGACCTCTCAACAGAACAACACGTTAGTCCGTTTTAGCGCCACTTAAGCCATCAACATTCAGTAACATGACAGCTTTAGGATTTAAAAAAAAAAAAGATGATGAAAGGCTAGTAAATACATCTGATCCACAATAGTAAAACAGTCGAGAAAAAGGCAAACAAAATAAAAATGTTAAAAAAAAAAAAAAAAAAAAAAGAGTAACATACTAAGGCCACAAGATTTTGTATACCCCCGCTAATCTCACAATGTGACAATCTGTAAAAACAACATGATGGGACTTCAAATGGTCAACCTGCACCATTTTACACCAGGGTCTATGGAGAGCTAGGAGAGACTTTTTTCTGCTATAGTGCTGGAGATGTCTGTATATATACCGTGTATATATACAGCGGTGCGTACAATAGCACATACTCTCAGTACATGTAGAAGGAGGACTCGCTTAGGCTGCCATCCTGATCCATTTCCTGAGTCACCAGCATGTCACACACACGACACAACAAGAAATAAACATGTGACACTCCTGAGACCCGACTGTTCATGTCTGACACACACCTGGTCAAGCGCAGGTCGCCCTCTCATTGGACAGTTCTCGGAAGTCCTGGTTGACAGTTATTGATATTACTTTTTTTGACACACTCACAAAATTACTCAGGTTTCCTCAGGACCCGACTGCAACAGGAGTAATAGACGGTTTTTGAACAAAATCCTAATTTTCAGTTTCTTTTTGGCCCATTTTGTGCATGAAAAGAACCATCATTTAAGCCTAAAGTGAAATAATAGTAAACATTTTGAATTATTTACACAAAGTAATCATTTATACTGGACCTTCCATTATGATAAAGTCGGGAAGCCCTGTGTACTGAATCACATTTATACCAGACCATGCCTTCAGTGAAATGTTTCAATGCTCAACACTATATTAGCTGCAATAGCAAGCAACTCTGGTCCAAACATAGAATGTCAACAGACTAGTTTCCTGCTTTACCTGGAAGGAAAGGTCAGTTCTGTTAGCTTCAGTGATATTCCTTTCAAGTCAAAATGGGCCATGTAAGAAAAATTAGAAAGAAGCTCAAACACGCTTCTTTACCACTTTATCCCATTTGTTGCTAACACATCAGGATAAACAATACCCAGTGCCCTTCCCGAGTACCACTAAATGCCGATATTTTTTGAACAACAATAAAAAGTTTTTCTCTTTTGCAAAAATCAAATAGATTAAGTACAAAACAGGACCACTGTTCATCACAGAAAAGTCTCATCTTTTAAAAAAACAGGGAAGAAAAGGAAACACAGTAAAAAGTCAACAAAAACACAAATGTCCCGCTGTCATTATTAATCCCAAGACTGGAGCTGCAAGATCAGTCTGTGCTAGAATGTGGTGCCACTCTGCACAGAGCTGAGAAGAAGAAACCCTGTGGCTTGTCCCGTCTCTGGCGCTGTTGTGGATGCAGGGAAGGTGGAATGTCAGACCGCCAGCCGACCCGGAGGCGGATGCAGGGGACTCCAGGTTGGGGGTGCAGGTGGGGGTTCTTGGGGATATGGGCGGGGTTCGCAGCACGGCTGGTTCTCTACTTTGGCTACGCTGCGACCCTGGCACAACCGTCGATGCCGCAACAGCCGGTCTGTGCGTGAAAAGTTCTTCAAAAGATAGACATTAGACAAGGTTAATAATCTGTTTAAACAGTAATTAAGATTTAAAAAAAAAAAAATGACAACAGAAATGTTTTAAAGGAGAGAGTTGTCACTTAAAGAACCCAGAAAAAAACAAACAATCTATGGGAGAATGCCAAAGATTGTATTTGTGTGACATGCTCAACCCTTTCCAGCCAAATTGATGGAAATCAAGCATTCATGTTGTCGCACAGATATGGGTGTGGTCGTGAAACTGTGCATGTGTGGTAGAAATATGATTTGAGGGAAAAACAAGACTGAATCACCATCAGTTTCAGTGGGATTCATCAGATTTGACAGGGGACTCTATACATGCAGTTTTTATGCTCCAGTGATCATTGAAATTGCAGTTATTGCTCCCTCCTCTTTCCTTCAGATGGGTAGCTGATCTTGTTAGCCCAAAGTAGCTGCCTTATGGTGGCATTGAGACTTGACTGCCAGAATTTTTACAACAAGAAACAGGTCTGTTTTAAAGTTCTTCTCTGTTCATTGATTAAACCCCAAAAACTCATCGGTGTATAAAATTGACATATTTTGAAGTTATTCGATAAAAATTAACCCTTTCTGCCTTCAAATGGCTTAGATGCAACTCTACACATTTGCCTTCTTTAAAATGTGACTGTTTGCTCACCTTTACCACTTTTTCTGCAGCTCAAGCACACCAGCTCACTTACAATGCGGCTTAAACACTGTAAAACTACTCTTTGCTACACAATGGGGCAACTTGTGATATTGAGACTAACTCAGTCATACACGTTTGAACTACAAACTGATTCTGAAGAAGAATAATGACACAGAAAGCCCCACTCTGCAAGTTGACCGGATTGGTTCATTAGGCTTGTTACATGTGAACTTCTTGAAGTTTGAATCCATATTTTTGACGATAACAAGGCAAATAACATGATTTTCATGAGAGGAGATTTGTTAAATATTCTGAATATTGATATGGCACATTTCAGATATTCAAATGCCACATAAAGTGACACAAAGATGCAATAAATGAGAAGGCAAAGCGTTACAATAGGGTCAATCTGTTGTGTTCACTCATACATACCTGCTGGCACCGTTCGCACTGGTAAGGCTTCTCCCCACTATGGACACGCTTGTGTCTCTCAAGGTGGTAGCGCTGAATAAACCTCATATCACACATGTCACAAGCAAATGGCTTCTCTCCTAAAAGAGCACACAAATACACAGTCAATGCATCAATTTTAGCGTGTTGTACCAACAAACTGTGTGCAATTTTTACTTACTAATCTTTCTTTGCAGACTAAATTTCCAACACTTAAAAGAAGTTGGAAAAAGTGCCCTACCAGTAAAGTTCAACAGTGTACTTTCAGCATCTGAAACTGATATTCTTAAAGGCCTCGTCATCAACTCATTATGTGTAGATCAGAGTGGAATTTGTTTTCGTGGCCCAGATCTACGTTACATAGTGGCCCCACAAATTGGGGCAAAGTTTTTGAGACTGGTTCAACATCCCATCAAATGACTTGACAATCCAAACTCGAGTTTGTTGTGACCAACAGCGCCAGTGCCTTTCTCAGTAACAAGGGTACGGTAGAGGAACGCATACCCGTATGAGTGAGGCTGTGTCTCTCCAGGTGGTTACGCTGAATAAACCTCATGTCACACATGGAACAAGCATACGGCTTCACCCCTACACACACAGAGCAATATATTAGCCCTACCACCCACAAGTGCAAGGAATACAAATTTCAAGCTAGCTTTCGGCTAAAATATCTGCACAGATAATAACTTATCCTACACATGTATGTAGTGTGTATTTCCTTTTTTAGAAATAATGTTGAAATGTTCAGTCATGCAAGTAAGACTATCAGTTTAACTGTGAATAGTTATATTTTGACACAATATGGAGCTAAATATGTCAGATTTTAAAGCAAAAACACCAAAATCTGCTGTATGAGATCAACATGTCAATTATTGTGTTTTCAGTCACCTTCTCGATTGTCAGTACAAAAAAAAAAGAAGTTCTCAGCATTCTCTCAGCTTTTAATCTTTTGCACCTATAGTTACACCACAAATAGCACAGTAGTAAATAATAAATTGAGGCGTTATCCCTGGTTATTAAGTCCAATTGGCATCAGATGCTACCAAATGCAAATTCTAACTAAAGGTAGTTTTGTAGAATTGAGAATTGTGTGTTGTTAAATGCACTGATTTCTGGGAATAAAGTTTAGAGCGAATACATTTGTGTTCATGACAATTTTAATGGATGGAACTGGATTCGAAAGGCTTAAGTCCAATCCCACGCTGAAAGGAGGCCTACTGTGCAAAACTTTAAGCCTGAATCTACATTTACAAACAATGTTAACATATAGTAGCATCTCTATCTGGATACATCATCTGGGCAATGACATTTGACCTGTGCATCATTTACTTTTGGTATTAAAAAGAGTTTGCTCCTTATCTCAATTGTCCCCACATTGTAACAGGACCTCCATACGTAAATTATTTACCTGGTCAACTTGGCAATTAGCATGTGGTGCGTCAAGGGAAGCAATGCCACGGACAGATGTCATTCATTTCTAAATCACTTTTGTTGATGGAAGACTATTTGCCTCTTGGACCACTTGGAGCTCTTAGAAGAGCCTTTCATCTTTATGGCTTGAAAGGTAATACATGATGCATATTTCATTTATACCTGGCTAACATCAAATCCCAATCCAATGCCTTTTACCTTTTCCAGATAATGTATGAAGGTACAAATCACTTATGGGTAAATGGAGTAACAATATTGCTAAATTTTTTGCTAGTCAGATTAGCTTTACCAGAAGTGTGTAATAGACAACGCAAACAATGCAGAGGGAGACGCATACATTTTGCTGTTCAGTAACTATAAACAACTGATTTTAGTTTAGGTTACAGGAATACGAAAAGAAGATTAGATCCTCATCAAGCATCTTACTTAAAAGTAACTCACCTAAGCATGTGTATATGTTTTGACCACCAAAAGAATCCCTCATATTGGCATAAATAATATTAATTGGTGTTAAGTAATTGGTGTTCTATATATTGTGACTATTTTGTAACTACACAAAGGTATTCCTCATATTGCTCAGTAAAGACTAAAAGATGATCGACAGTACTGTGAAAAAGTTTTAGGCATTTTAGATGCAACACAATACCACCATAAAGGTCTCTGATTGGTCCCAAATTTATTCTGCAGCATGACAACACGCCTAAACATACAAAGTTCTAAAAAAGCTATGGCAGGGACAAAAGTATGTGGTTCCAGCAGAAGATGGCACGGCCCCCACACAGCCCTGATCTGAACATCATGGAGTCAGTCAGGGATTGCACAAAGAGACACAAGACATTGAGAAACTCTAAACTCACAGGAGAACCAAGGCAAGTTCAATGAGATAGAACAACCTATCTGCCAAGCATCCTAAAAAATTGAGCCCAAGTCTAACTGGGAGAATTGGTTCTGTTTAAAAGGAAAAGCATGGTCACGCCATGAAATGATTTGATTTAGTGTACTTCTACATACTGAACTTTGTATGAAGCTAATCAATAAATAAAGATTATTCATGGAATTATTTTTGGAAACATCCTCGCCGTACTTTTAGTGCCTAAAACCTTAGCACAGTACTGTATCTAATGTGAGAAGGGCAGGTGCACGGACCCATACCCGTATGAGTGAGGCTGTGTCTTGCCAGGTGGTAACGCTGAACAAACCTCATGTCACACATGGTGCAAGCAAAAGGTTTCACACCTAAACGCAGAGCATGAATGTGTTATTTTCAGGACGTTTAGTTCCTGTTTCTCAGTCCATCAATCAGTCAAACATCAAATAACAATTGATGGGTTGTTAACCACTTTTCACTTCTTAAAACTTTCAGTATTGTTCTAAAAGAATGCATATTGAGGTTTTGTTTTCTTTTTTCTATAAATCCAATTAAAAATACATCAAACTGTGTTGATCAAATTTCAGATCCACAACTAAACACATCTCATGAGCTGATGATATCACAGTCCTATGTTCATTTACACGCTAACACCTGCTTTAAAGTTGCCTTCACACACGTACTGCAGGGTAGCCTCAATCCGAGAAACATTTACTATTTACAGAATAATAATAATCGCCTCAGACAACTGAAACTATATCTGACATTATACAAGTACAGGCTGATCTCAGTGACATGGGTAAGGTGGGCGGGCGCCTACCCATATGAGTGAGGCTGTGTCTTGCCAGGTGGTAGCGCTGAAAAAACCTCTTGTCACACATGGTGCAAGCATAAGGTTTCACACCTAAATGCAAAGTAGCAATATTTTATTACTTTACCTCAGTTTCCATTCTTTACCAAAAAGACCTAAACTATTGGTTATTAACCACACACTTGCCAACTCATGCAAAAATATAAAAGATATGTCAAATGTTTCCTTTAGGTAACACTATTTACCAACAATAACAACTACACAACTGACCATTTTACCTATATCACCAATCAGAATGTTTTTGCCATTAGTTTTCTAAAATATTATAATTACAGTCTTGGAACACTGTAATCAAGACTTTCACATTTGTGTACCTCTTGTTAACAGCTTATTGGCTAAATAGAAATTTAATCATGCCAAAATTCAACTAGGCATTTTTCTCATTCAGTGTAAAATGCTCTTCAAGTAACTGAGAATTTAACCAACAGTGATCTTGCCTGGTAAAAGTGGGCTGATGAAATCATATCCCAGTTCTAATTGCTAGTTCCAACAGTTGTGGTCATCGAAAATGCAGGAACGGAAGAGTTTTAAATGCAGAGGCCAATTTCTTCTGTGATGCTGGTTTTTAATAGTTATTTACCCAATTCAAAAAAAGTTTCAAGGTGCTAGATGTTCTGGACATGATGATTCATTTCACGTAAATGACCAGTGTTTAAAAACTAAAAACGAAATACGCTTTGAAATTGGTGACACTTCTGATATTGGCACAATTAAGTTTATATACGAGGGACCAATATAGAGTGAGAAGGGCAGGTGCACTGACGCATACCCGTATGAGTGAGGCTGTGTCTTGCCAGGTGGTAACGCTGAACAAACCTCATGTCACACATGGTACACGCAAAAGGTTTCACACCTAAACGCAGAGCATTAATGTATTATTTTCAGTCTTATTTGTGTTCACAATCCATCAATAAGCAATACATTTAAAATATTTATTCGGAATTGATGGGTTGTTAACCACTATTACCAATAAATTTGTTTTAGTTATATTTTTTCTTCCACTTCTGATAAAGAAAACATCAAACTCTGAACCAATTCTCAAATCCACAACTTAACACATCACATGAGCTGATGATGTTGCAGTCCTGTTATTTCATTACACACTGAGATTTGTTTTTACGTTACATTTACGCACATACTAGTGGGGTAGGTTTGATCAAGATCATTCTTCAGGTCAGTTTAAGAGAATGTGGATAACTACCATAATTGGCTGAGTCTGTATCTAACAAAATGTAAATACAGTCTGATCTCAGTGACATGGGTAAGGTGGGCGAACGCATACCCATATGAGTGAGGCTGTGTCTTGCCAGGTGGTAGCGCTGAAAAAACCTCTTGTCACACATGGTGCAAGCATAAGGTTTCACACCTAAATGCAAAGTAGCAGTATTATATCACTTTGCCTCACTTTCCATTTTTAATTTAGGAATTTATATTTACACTATTGGTTATTAACCACACAATTGCCAATTCATGCACTAACATACAACTTTTTTTTCACAATTCCTTTATCGATTTGGTAGTGTTGTAGTAAATACAACCATGAAAAAACTGATTTCTGGTTATCCTGCTGATCTTAATTGGTAATGGCGAACATCAACACCTAGGAAACCTTGTTAAAATACTTGGTCCTTAAATACAAACAGGTAGATGTCTAAAGTGAACTAACAAAGTAAAATGTGCACACTTAATGCTAACACTGAATGTCATGGGCACGGTGCACGGACCCATACCCGTATGAGTGAGGCTGTGTCTTGCCAGGTGGTAACGCTGAAAAAACTTCATGTCACACATGGTGCAAGCATAAGGTTTCACACCTAAACGCAGAGCACCGAGAAAATTATTTTTATGCTTCTGCAACAAAGAAAAGAATAAATCTATAATCCTATTTCAGAAATCAAAAGTGCCAGTCTAAGCTAAATTGATATCTGTGGTTAATAACCAATGTCATACCTTAAGGTAACTTACAGGGCTATAATATGATATAATATGATGCTTGTTTCAAATTACAAAAAGAGGGGCTCTAAAATCCACTTACACAACACATGAGCTGATGATGTCATCTAATGAATAATTACACTTAAAAAAATCTGATCCATCAGAAATTGTGTATGAATACAGATACTTAAAACTAGATCAAGCATACAGATGTTGCAGCATCCTAATCTTGTGACTGGGTTAAGATTGGCAGACGCATACCCATATGAGTGAGGCTGTGTCTCGCCAGGTGGTAGCGCTGAAAAAACCTCTTGTCACACATGGTGCAAGCGTACGGCTTCACCCCTATACACACAAAGTACCAACTTTAGCATTAAAAAAAATTCAACTGCCAAAAATGATCGACATTAAACTTTACTAATTGCTTAGTAAAGTTTGGTTGCACTTATCAGCGCCTTTTTTAAACTGGAAACTCCAGCATGCTTCTAAAATCCGGTACTCCAATTGGAATCGGCGTTTTCACATCCCATTGATGATAAACTAACTGCTGAATGTCTTGGGCCAAAGTGAAAATTTGAAAAATTGAGGGATAATGAAAACATCCTGTGTAGAAAGCAAAATTGATGTTTTTTTCAACAACCAAAACAACCTACCAGATGACAAGCCAAATAATTCAAACAAAAATCAAAGTCCCCAATGGGCACGTTCCAACTAGCACAACAGAGTTTTTCACACTATGCCAATAGATACTTGGGATCATATAATTTCAACATACCGCATACAGATTTCGGAGAATAGATTTGTGCACATTAATACTTGAATTTCTGTCACGCTGATCGCAGAAGTTAAGACAATTTTAGGCAGTTGGCAAACAGCTATGCACAAGACATTAAGTTTGAACATTCATTTTGCAGAGCCACTGTTGCAATTAACCTTAAAACTGACATACACTGATAAAAACTGTTCTGAAAATCGTAATACAGAATCTAGTTTGTCATATAAGCAAAAATAAACTGCTCGGTCTTCAAATTAACTGCTATGTAAAAACTGACTCCAAAATGGAGAACATCCTAATACAAAATGTGTTTACAAACATAATAAATGATTCATACCAGAAGATTATGACCATTTCTTTGAATGTGAAATGACAAAATGACTAAGCTGAGTAGGAAATCAAATCTAAATTTACATCCTCTTTTTAAAAATTTTACCTAAATATTAACTAGTCCCATTCTAAATCCCATTCCTATCACATGAGACCTTATGCAGCATTTCCCTTATAGGTCTAGGCAGCTCGACAAGATCACATTACCAATACACACCTCTAAATTTAGACTTAAACCGCAACTGTTCCAAATTAAACATGATTCAAACTGCATATCAATACGCGAACAAAAAGAGTCACAGCCAATATAGTACTGACTTATTTTTAGATATCGAAATACACAAACCTAGAATTCCAACTGCAGTCTACATAGTAACACACCTTCAACACAGTCAACACCTTTGTTGACCTTATCTGTCCAGTTCCTGAATTTTTTAAATTCTAAAAAAAAAGCTTTATGAACAGTGACTGAAGTTCTCACACGGTTTTAACATGTTTTAATAATGTGACTGTCACATTTTCAGACAGAAGAGTGGACTATTATTAACCTATATTATATTGTACTAGTATTGTATTATAATAACTGTACTACACTTTGATCACAAAAATAGTACAAGACTATCAACTTTTCTAAACCATTTTTGAAGTCTTGCTGTTTGTTGGAAATATTCACACAAAACTTTTTCTTTTGCAGTACTCAAAGCTGTTCTGTTTTCACAATGAAGACTTTTCATTACATCAAGCTACTCGGCCAACTGTATATTCCAGGCTGCTAGTATTGTAATTCTTATTTTTCACTTGGATAACAGTTAATCATTTAACAGTTTAAACAAGACACCAAAACTAAAACTACAAAACGCAGAGTGTCATGGTCATCATGTCATTTCATATACAAAGTATGGAGAAAGTATTATTACATAAGCAGCAATGAAGATTATACATAATGCTACATGACAAATTAGCACTTGTCAGTAGTGACAGAAAGTAATACAAACTCGAGTTTGAAGCAGCCATGTAAGCATTAATGTGGGCCACATGCATGACCACAGTCAGGGAGAGAGAGGTTCAAGGTTGAAAAAAAATGAGGACATACCTGTATGAGTAAGACTGTGTCTCTCCAATTGATAACGTTGTATAAACCTCATGTCACACATGGTACAAGCATATGGCTTCACCCCTAAACACAACGCAACAACGTTAGACAGATTTCAACACACTGCTGAAGTTCATAAACACCAGGATGTACAAACATAAAGCAATAGTTTAAGATAGTTGACTTTTGCATGCTTTTACACTGACAAAATTCTTATAAAAGACATTACACAAAAAAAGAGTCCAACTTGCAGTTATCTGCTGAATCTTAGGTACATCATCAGTTAAGGAACAGAGCTTACACACTGCAGTTTGGTTTTGCTTGAGTAACATTCAGATGGTCTGAAAACACCATTTAAATTTCATGTTGAAGCCTGTTCGAGATGCACCACTTCACTTTATAGTCAGGCCAACCATTTGTATTTCAGCCTGATAAAATCTAAGAAAAGGCAGCCTTTCTTAACTGCCATTTTAGACCAGTGACGCCTGTATTTTTAGGGTAATGTCTCTTTCATCACATTGGCTATACTGGACTCAACAATGCACATGCAGAAGTACCATTACAGTGTTAATCACAAAACAAGGAAACTGACAGTGTGTCACTTTTTCAGTGGACAGTTTTCCAACAAAGCCTAAAAATTTGATTAAACATCTTTTAGAAGGGGAAATTAATTTGCCAACAGTGGGATGGTTATAGTATTGTGTATATAAATGGGCTTATTAATATTTTTTAAAAATCATGTATAAATTGCTCATATGAAAGGTTTAAATAGTGAAAGGGAACAATGAATTCAAGCATACCAGTATGAGTGAGGCTGTGTCTTGCCAAATGGTAACGCTGGAAGAACCTCATGTCACACATGGAGCAAGCGTATGGCTTCACCCCTAAACGCATACAGTACCAAAAAAAAAAAAAAAAAAAAAAAAGGTTCTCATCAACTATGTGCACAAAATGTGTAACTTCACTTACACTGGTCACTGTTATTACATTACAATGTCATGTATTTTCAAAACCAACTAATTCTTAAAGATACAAGTCATAATATGGGTCACGTCAACTCAAACAAATATAATACATACACCAGAGAGGAAAGGAAAGCAAATCTTCTAGCTCTTAAAGTTTCATAATCAATAATACAGATGGAGTACAACAAATTTCAATTTGCTTTGAGTCTAAGTATTCTCACAGGTAGATGATGCATACACACAAGTGCAAATATCTACAACCCTGATACTGACAGGTGAGAGGAATAAGTAAAACTTATACCCGTGTGGGTGAGAGTGTGTCTTGCCAGGTGGTATCTCTGGAAAAATCTCATGTCACACATGGAGCAAGCATATGGCTTCACCCCTGCACACACAGAGCAAAATATTTTGTAAAAAACAACACAAAGTGCTTAACAGGACACACTCACTTAACTTATGTATCCAGACATGCCAAAAGCAGTGGCAACGGTATGGTGTCACAATATACATTCAGCTAACATCTTCTAATCTGTCAACATGCTTGACAAAAAAGGACTTCAATCAAGATATTGTTTCCTCAACTTAATGCAACTGTTTTAAAGCCAATCTGTTTTGCGTAAGCCGAAAAGGTCTTTAGACCCAAATCAAGGTGTAATTTAAAGGCACTGTGGATAAGTATTAATAGAGGTAAAATGGGAACTGCTGTCCAAAATGGTGCGTTAAAAGGTTAAGGATACAACTGAAAGGCATTTTCCATATGCCACAACAGTTAAAACAGCTTGATGCTTATGAATGATTCATTCTATAGACAATGGACCGATAAACTTAAACTTGGGTATTTGGGCACTGATGTTGCAAAAAAGGCTGAACCCGTACCCGTGTGAGTGAGGCTGTGTCTTGCCAAGTGGTAGCGTTGGAAAAATCTCATATCACACATGGAGCAAGCGTATGGCTTCACCCCTACACACATAAAAGTATATGAATATTAGCTAGAAACAGAAAAAAAAGCTTTAACACATAACCATCAACTCTTCCCTTAGAATAGCTCTTCTTTTGGTACTGTGCATTATATCTTAAGCCTGTGGGGGGGGGGGGGGGGGGGGGGGGGGGGCAATAGTTTTGTCTTTTTGCTGTAGTTATGTATATTGGGACTACTAGTGAGTAATTTCAGTCAAATAAAAATATAGTAACAAAGCAATAATGGCACAGAACAAAGTAGAGTATTCAGCAGGGGAAAAGCTGAAGTTGTTTACACTGCTATGCCCCTTTATGTATTCACACTAAGCACTAAAAATGATAAGTTTACGATCCTAATACATGTCTCGATACCTCTGTTTTTAAATGTGAATTTTTGAAGCTGCTTATCATGCTAGTCATCCTAATTCTGTTTACATTCTTTTAAGTTAACACACTTCTACCTAATGAACTAAGGTAAGCAGACGCATACCAGTATGAGTGAGGCTGTGTCTTGCGAGATGGTAACGTTGGAAGAACCTCATGTCACACATGGAGCAAGCGTACGGCTTCACCCCTACATACACAAAGTATCAACATATTAGCTAAGACGTTCCCTTAGCGTCACAAGGAAGCAACATTCAGAGGTATCAGATCACTGGGATCTGGCAGGCATTTCATTTAGTAATAAAGCTTCATGCGAATGGGTGATTTGTTATACCTCTAATTAGTAAAATTGTCTTTCGTCATGGGGAGCCGTTCATTTTCAAATAAACTGGAGTACATCATGAAACAAAAGCAGCAACAGGATTTAAGCCAAGTGTGTTTGAAACAAGACATACATGTGAGCAGCAAGAGAGCTTAGAAACACCTGAGACAGTGATCACACTGGCCAGCTGAAGCAGGTGCATTAGCGCATCCCGCCCCCATTTGCTAATATGTTGGGGGTATTTTGCCCGATGGTGAGTTTACTGGTTTTATCTTACTGCAAGTAGAAATTGACGTCTCGTGTATGGTGCATATGAATTTACGGCGGCATTAAGATGTGCGTTATTTTAAGGGTAGAGTGATTACGGCCTAGCACACCGAAGTAATGATCTGCTTCAACTTTCAAAAGCTTCCAATATGATCATAAAATCACAGCTGAAGCATTCGTTTGAGCAACTATTTCATAAAAATCTTCATTTAAAAAGTTACAGCTTAGAAACATGAGCTTAAGCATCATTAGTCTATATGTAAAGTAAGTGTGGACATCAAAGGACTATTCCCATAATATACCATGGCCTAAGTTAATGGGTTATTTCAATAGGACCGCTGCCCAGTTTACTTAAAATCATTTCAATTTATGCACCCCAATATTTTCTAAACACCAAAATGACATAGTCTGGCAAAAAAATCCTGTACATTATATATATATTTATATATATTGCAACTACTCACACTGTATCTTATTACAACGGTTAGAACATCACATTTTTTTTGAAAATTCTGCTGAGGTCTTTAATCACAATGGGTAAATCTGTCAAACACAAAATATCTTGATGAAAACTATATCTCAGTTAACGGGTATATAAAATGTGTAAAGCTAGCTTTAATGCTTTTGCTTTACTTGAGTCCCATATTTCTGCCAAAAAAGTAAAATAAAGAGACATTTAGGTGCACAGCAATGGTACAAGAGGGATAATGTACTTTGAGGGGTCCACAGAAGCAATTTGACTTAATATGGCTTTGTGCTGTTTGCATCTCATGAGTATTGCTATTTGTGTGGTATTTCTCCTAAAATTATATTTATTTTTCAAACTCTACATTTATATTGGTTGAAATCAAACATGTTTAGACAAAAATCAATGTGGAGAAAAGAACTATTTTAATTTTAAATCAACTTAACCCTACATCAACTGCTGATGTAGCTTTATGCACTCCTCAATCATCATAAGTATAGGACTCCCTTCAACAAGACAATGAATGATATGGTCATGATCTATTTAAAAATCTGTTCAGGGCCAGTTAAACATAAGCTCCCCATTTTTGTTTTGTTTCTGATTGACTCTTAAAGTGTTGTTTCCAGTCTGCATGGTTGCTTATACATCATTTGTTTGGTTGTTAGGTTGTTCAGAATGTAAATGTTTTTGTTGTCAAGTCTTCTTGAATAATAAATATTTGTTTCAGAGACTACCTCTTTAAAAAGTTTCTCAGCTTAAACTGGGTACGGTAAATGGACGCATACCCGTATGAGTGAGTCTGTGTCTCTCCAGGTGGTAACGCTGGAAAAACCTCATGTCACACATGGAACAAGCGTACGGCTTCACTCCTACACACACAGAGCATACAATTATTAGCTATTCAGTCTATTAAATAAGCGATGTGAAAAAAAAGCACAAGATGTATAATGTGGAAAACAGAACAGATGCGGTGCTGCAACAAAGAGCAAGTGCTTACTCAAACTACTAATAAAATATTAGATATAAACATATGTGCATATAAGCCATGCCAACTTAGTTGGGTAGATTTACTCAATATTAGTTTGGCATTGATATATTTCTTGTTGTGAATACTGGGGCAGTAGTCACTGACATGGAAGAACATTTAGGTTGGAGGTTGACTTACCCACAGTGCATACTTCTTAAACAATGAAAAACAAAGAATTTGTGAATGGGTGCAACGCAAATATTTACACTAGGCAAATGTTTTTCATTAAAGCCCTCAATTTTCATTTTGTCTAATTAAAATTAAAAACATAGTCCTTTGATGTCCATGCAGTTATTTTCACTGACAAAATCATGATTCCATACAAATAATATTTAAAAATACACAAATAAATGTATGAATTGTATGTTTTTGCGGCCTGTGCTTGGAGGCTTTCACATTCTCACACTGGGTCCGCAAGTCTGAGTCCACCTTCAAGTCCACTATCAAAAAGTCTTATCATTTAGCAATTTAATTTGTGTATTTAGTTTTACTAAAACAAGTTAATATTTTCAGATCTGACGAATGCATACAGAAAGACATGGAAATCGGAACATTCAATTAACAAAAGTGATCGTCGTCATACAGAGTGAAAATTATTTCTGTTTCAACTTAGAATACCACACACTGACAGAATTAACATGGATGTGTGACTACTGCTGGTGTTTGAATGTTGGGTTGGAAATCTAACATAGTCTAAACTGACCTCTTACTGTCAAACTGTTCTCAGGTAGAAAGTTTCCCAGCACGGTTTTGCTTCTAAATTGAAAGTTGGACAGGTGGCTGCATATTAGAAATACTTTCTAAAGTCAAAATGCAATGTGCATGGAACACTTCAGAGGAAAAAAGCAGCCAGTACGCTTTAAGAAAATTGCTTGTAGGGTGGTCAGATGTTGTCTGCTGTACTTGTGACCAAAACCGGGTGTGATGCAACATTGTAGTGCACTGTGAAGTGTTGTCCTGCACAAGGTGTTACCAGAGCATGCAGCAACTGCTAGATGGAAGAAAATGTAGGATTATTAGCCTGAGTGTAGATGCTTTTATGTGACCACACCATTTGAAGACCAGTGTATCAAGGAGGCATCTTTGCTAGACTAAACAAGATTCACATTTACATTAACAGCCTAAGTCCAGATAAATAAAGAAACTCCTGTGTTACATGTTAAACAGAAAATGAAACCTTTCTTAATAAAACAGAATGAGGCAAAACAAAAAGCAAAGTACAGATGAAAACAAGGACAGCTGTTTTTACAGACAGTTCAAACTTTTCATTTACAGTAGCTTTGTTTTAAAGTCACAACAGAGGCTTATTTTTGCCTGCAAAGGCACAAGAGCTAAATTCTACTCCACAACAATCATCTAAAGAAAATGAGAAAATTGCCCCCATCTAAAGAAAATGAAAAAAGTGCCTCCATCGTCTCTGTGATCCTCTAAAATTGTGTATCATCTCAAATTCAGCAACATTTCTATGGCTGCCAGTGAAAATGTAACCTATGATTAAGGTAAATAGACATTCAAAAAGGTAAACATTTTAGATGCTGACAAAAAAAGAGTTTTTAATAGTGGACTTTGGACTACTGGACCGCACAGAATTACACTACCTTCTGTAATTTTTTCCTGGTGTTGGGGACAAATATTTAAAAGACTGTGCATTATATTTTGGGCTGAACAGATTTGGGGAATGGCTTTGTTGGAAATTACTGTCCACAGACAAAATGAACCCTGAACATCTGTCCATTGATTCAAGTGACAGACTAGATTTATGTAATATGGGTACGGTTAAAGGACGCATACCCGTGTGAATGAGGCTGTGTCTCTCCAGGTGGTAACGCTGAATAAACCTCATGTCACATACGGCACAAGCATACGGCTTCTCCCCTAAACCGAAGAGCACCAGTTTTAGTCAAAGTCCCCACAGATACCAATTAGCTGTGAGGAAAAAGCTATTACCAAACAAGGTTTTAAGCAGGCCATTGCAAAACCTCACAGTTGCTGCACACTCCTAGATTCAGTCCAACTCAAGCTTTCATAGCCTCTTTCAGCAAATCATTCAAGTATTTAGGCAATAAAAGCTGTTCTGGCGTAACTGTGAATCTGAGCTGTTCCAAGCGTGAACCATACCTGTATGAATGAGGATATGTCTCTTCAGGTGGTATCCACTCCTAAATGCTCCGTAACAGTGATCACAAATAAAGTTTTTCTGCACTTTGGACGATGGACCATTTTCATCTCCACCTGTTCCCTAAGGAGAACAGTAAATAACAGAAGATAAACCATTTAAATGTTGCCTCAAGAGTGCAATAATAATGAATATGAAGATATGGCACATTTTACACCAAAGACCATGGCAGAATTTTCTAAAGAATACCAACTGCTAACAGATCTGAGTTTGATGAAAACATAAAATTCCTGTCTTTAAATATAGGCTTATGATTGCTATTACACTCCAAAGACACAAAATCAAAGATCGTTATGTATATTTCTTAATGTATAATTTTTTTCTAAATCCTGAATTGTCCTTGGTGTGAATAAACACAACAGGAAAGTTTGTTTTGTATTTTAACTAAATGGAATTTACATTTGAATTGAGAAATACCCCACAATGGCCTAATGCCCTCGTGTTACTGCTCCCCCTGTTATGCACACAACTGCAGTTATTGTGCTCGACTTCACTCTGCTCCCCTCCCCCTCTTTCCTCTCTGGAGATCCTCCACCCCCTCCACATCTTCCCTGAGCTCCTCCCCCCACCCCCACACAAACAAAATGTGCACACAGGAAAGCTCCACGTCAGGCTCACTTGAATAAAGTTAAAGGCCCTAACAAAAAAAAAAGGGGAAAAAACATAGGTACAGGCAGCTAAAGACACATTCTAAGCATTAACAAAAAAAATAACAAGCATAGAAAAGACCATCCCCTATTTAGCAGTCAGAGCCACTGACCTTCCCTCCCCTTCCTTCTTGTTCTCGCACTTTACAGGGCGTTACTGATTTCCTGTTCTTTTTTTTCTGCTGCATGTCCTCGTTGGCCCTCATCTCTTTCTCATCCAGCAGGCGGGGAGCTTGGAATTCACCTTCCTTCCGGATAAGCTACAGAGCCAGAAAAAGTTAATTATTTCCTATTTTCAGAACTGCTCCCTTTAACACTAAAAACAGAATGTCTAAATGTGATGAAAATGAAGTGCTACATGTGAACGTCTATTATATGAATTGTTGTCACTGCTGGTCTCAGAAGGCGGCTGTGTGTGGCAGTGTGAGATTATAACAGTTGCTAATGTTAATAAAACTGACATGTTTTCTATGGTGTATATCCGATCTTTGATTTTCTGGTTATGGCATGTCCATCTGAATCAAATCTAAATTTAATGAAAAAAGGAAAATATTGTTTGTGGAGGGGAAAAAAAACAATGGGCCAAAGCAGCCTCTAAGACAATGACCATTTTCCGTTAAGTATAACCTGGTAGTGATTATGTCAGGACATTTTAATATCCTTAAAAGCATATGTGTCTCATTCCAGATTATAAGCTAAAATGCTACTGAAATACAAAGCATAGGTGGTTTTAAAGTAGGATAAATTATAACAACTGCATATCCATAATGATATTTTCAATTTCATAAAAGCAAAGGGGTTTTACACCCTTCAATATTAAAAGCACACAATACAACCCCCATATAAGGCCCATTTCTACTCCACATTTCCCATGTGGGTCCTAACCAGGGGTGGACAGCTCATTCCAGATGGGAGGATCATATGGCTCTGGGGAGCACGGTCAGGTCTCTCTCTCTGCGGTGGTGCATGGCCAAGTGGAGCCATCATTTTTTTGGGTGGAGCGGCCATGGAGCTGGCCTGCATCAGGGCCATACTGGAAAGGACAGCCTCGCAGCCCAGCAGTCCCGCCTGCAAAGAAAAAGAATGAAGAGCAGCACTTTACCAAATGTATCCAACATTTAAAAAGTCTTCAATTTGAAATGATCTGCATCTAATACAATATTTCCAGTCACATGGCATTTGCCAAGGTAGTCATCAACGACAACATCCTGAGTGACACAAGACTTGCAAGTAAAGTTAATTGTAACCACTTTGGTGTTCTCAAAACAAACCCATTTCATATGGTCGCGGACTGAGCTGCTGGGCAGATGTGACATTGCTGTGGTATGTGTGAGCGCAGGGACAGGGGTGGGGACAAGGTCATCCAGAGATCCGTCAGTCAGGATGGTCGGGCTGGTGGGAAGCCACACCCACCTCACTCATCTAGCATTAAAACTGAGGAAGAGGAGGATGTGAATGAAACAGACAAACATTAAATTACAACAGCATCACTGGCTGTCTTCTTTGTTACATATTTCAAAAAGATATAACACAAATATGCTCACAGATTAAAAAACGGACATCACAAGGTGTTTAGTGATTTTGGCAAATACTAAATTAATTATACTGAATAACTTTCCTCTTTCAGAGATACAACCGTTAACCATGGTAAGCAAGGGGCCGACTCCAAAAATTACGTGCTTCAGAGTAACTCCTACTCATGAAAAAAATCTGCTTATTACAAATTAGTGACTGGGACTACAACCAGATATCCTACGAATGTAACTACTGGGTGATACACAAAAAAGAATCTCAGAAAAAAATAATCAACTGATATATTAGTTAAATTATACAAATTTCACTTGCAACCGACCCAATATTGAAAAGACTCATAGATTATGATTACAACAGACTATTAATTTCTTTAAGCATGTTTACAATTTCAATCAAATAAATTTCCAATTCTGCATTTGAAGATGGTCTTGAATCACAATTCATTTTTTGGCCATTTCAGCTAGTATAACTGATAAACAAGTAATATTTCATACAATGAATTAATCAATAGCATGCTGAGTGATTCAGGTGCATTCTGACTACTATTGGGGATATCTAAAACAGTACCATCCTACATTTGGCTACACTTTTTACTTCAAATTTTCAAGTTAAAGAAACAAAAAACAAACAAACATTTGAGCCTTACGGAATGCCAAGATCATTGTCATTAGTACTACCTATGCTCCCCTATTGCAAAACCTATACACCTGGGAAACAGAACATTACAATCACATGGAAGCACAGTTAAATTTAACTTTCAGAAATTGGTAAGTCAAGTCAAACATTTTCCTTATACACCTGGATCCAACACAAGAGCACAACCATTTGGAGATACCAACCCCCACACACTCTCCTACATTAGATTATTACTATTTCATATCCCATTAGTTACCTCACCACATCTAATCCAAATTTGCCATTAGTTTACAAGCCATTAATCTGTATGCTGGCAATCCAACAACAAAGCACACCTTAATGTTCTCTGTATTCACAAAGATTCACACATAGCTTTTATTTCATTTGTGATCTAAAACACCTTCCAAGTTGTGCAAAACTTGATGTTTTATACCAGCCTTTATATAACATAATGCAAACCAGGGCAGAAGAATTTAGAAAAAAAGATTAATCTCATGGGGGAAAAAAATCAAACACCAAAGCACAGATGGACAAACTACACATTAATTTGTTTTGAAAATGAGTATGACGTAAGAGACAATTACTATTTTTACAAGCATATTTAAATCAAAGTCCTTTCAGCACATCACAACACTGACACATAAGCATTTTAAAACATATCAAGTATAATTTCTAAAACAAAAACAGAAAAATTCCTAAACCACAAAACACAATGACATTTTAAGGCACAAAAAAGTTGTTTGCATTTATTATCAGCTGCTTGAGTGCATTTCTGTTGTCTTCGTGGCTACATAGCGAAAAGCCTCCATCTCTGATAAATACAAATATATATTTGTACATCATATGGTTCGCCTAGCCAAGTACACAAATCTTAGAGAAAACGTGTGCCTCTGTAGAATATCTGAGTGATTCTACGTGTACTGCTGAAGGCAATGCAAAAAATATCATTTCTTATGTTGTAAACTATAAATACACTAAAGCATGAAAAGCTCTCGACTTTCACCCTTACTAATGGTGTACATTAAAACGTGGCTTTAACATCTTGACATGAGGTTTGTTAACTGGAATGCTGAGAGGAGGCCATTATTTTACCGAAAGACACAGCCCCCAACGCTGTGAAGGCTTTTTGCGGGTTTAACGTTAGGTTTTAGCTTAATTTGTGCATTAGTTCAACTAGGCTACAAGTCAACTGTTACGCTTGTGTACCATCATAAAAGTTACCAGTGGCCAGATGAAGACAGAGACACACTTTAACGCGCTTTCGCGATTAGTTTTGGTTAACTAACATAAGCTAGCGCTGCTAGGAAAACAGACAGCTAGCGGACGGCTAGCATCGGCTAACGCTCGTTTAAAGACTACGGGGCTGCGTCAAATAGTTATTGTTTTTTGACATTTTTCTATATGACAGCAGAGCAAATGCAAATAAGTTGATATCATCTTGCACTGAAAATAAATGTCATTTTTCAGTTCGGTATAAGCTGGCCTTCGCACTACCACCCAACCTAACGTTAGATTTGCTGATGTTGAACAAGCTGGCTAACATCAGCTAGCCAGCAGCTAGCGGCTCGCTGGCGCCCTCGCCCACTGTAATGTTAACGCTAGTAACCGAACAAATTCTTCGCCCACCTGGCCATCTGTTGTGTGCAGCAGTCTAACGAGGATATTTATCCTGCACGATGGATTGAATGATGTTCTCGACACATTACTACAAACAAGACACAAGCTCAAGTGATCCAAGACAAGACTGAGCGATAGAGACATTCGTGATGGCCGTCGTTGCGAGTGCCTCCCCCTCCCGACGATTAAGCTAACATTTGTTAGCCGCGGCTAACACTGACGCTGTAATATTGTCTAAATCCCTTTGCCGCCTCCGCCCGAGCACGATTCGTTTAGAAACGAAATAGTAGCCAGTTCAATGCACGGTCGAAATTCACCGATCATCTAAGAAAAGAGAAAAGATATTTAGCTACCTTTCAGCTCGACTCGCCCGTCGTTTTCAGTGCCGTCTAGTTTACAAACACAGGAAACGCCACAGGATGTAACCCACTCCCCCACACAGCAGCAGCAGAGCCTCCTCAAGCGAAGAGAAAAGGGTCATCTTCTTCCTTCTGCTCCCCGGGAACAGAGTGTAGCTTGAGAGAGCGAAGAAACCGTCTTTAGTCCATTTTTACAACCGTCGTGAAGATGAGACGCCCATCTAACGCTGTGTGTTGTTGGGCTGCTGCTGGCCTCCCTCAGTTTGCAGCAGATTCAGGCTGAACAGACGCAGATGAAAAGGAAGCAGTGAAAATGACAGAAAACAGGGACGTGCAGACAAACAGTGGTGATTAAAATGGATCACTCCGCTGTCCCTCTGCCTCGTCTGACTAAAGTGCCTCCCTGGCTATTATATTAATTTTTTCTATTGTATGGCTGCAATCATTATTCTGGTCGCTGCCTCTTTTATTCCTTGGATACTTAATTAATTGTATTAAATAACCGTGCACGAGCAATGACGTCATTTTTAATTGTATCAGTATTGATTTCTTTAGTGGCTTTTCATTCTGCACTTTGCACCTTTTTGTGCATCACATTTGGTTTGCATGCTGACCTGAAAAACAGCCTCATTCTCATTAATCTGGCAATAAGCAAAGGGTGTAATGTTGGTTTTGTTCACTGTTGGCTGTGGATAGTTTAAAACTTACATGACTCTCTCAACCCCAAACAGTTTATGGGAGTTTTTTAATTTTTTTTTTAACTCTTGTTGCATATTTACTCACTGAGCTCATTTTCATGGAAATGTCATACTAGAGTAAAACTGACTCCACTATTTAATGTATTTTTAGGAATTATGCAAGAATAAAATTTAGCCATGCAGGAAAACTCCCTCTACCTATGAAATGTTTAATAGAATCTGAATTTGTCTGTCTTGTCAGAAGTAAACTGATGTTTTTGCTGTTGTAATGGAACTTTAAAGATAATTAATTTTCAGAGCATAGCTGCTAAAAACAGAAATAAGTTTGGTCATTGGCTTTTAAATTGATTAAAGTGATTCTGTGTTTTAAACATCACTTTTAGGAAGAAAAAGAAGTGAAAACAAAACGATTGCTTGGCAATCAGAGAAAATAATGTACATATAATCTATATTTTATGACAAGCAATGCAAATATTAGCTGATAAGTCTACATGTGCAAGACATTTCAGCCATTATAAACACCCAGTGTAATAGTAAACCCTACATAGTGATGATAGTGCATTATTATAATTGACAAACTTGTTCCATTTTAAGTTTAAGTTAACAGATGTGCAATCCTTTCATTAGCTAGAGGATGACAGTGAGTCAGTTTCACCTTAAAGTGAACCTGAAAGCCACTCGGTCATTGTCCCGACTGAAACACTTCTCTTGAGGGGTTCAGTCTGATTAGTTCACTTCACTGTAACAGCCTCGGGGTGGAAAAGAGACACTGCCTTGCTCAAAAACTTGAGCATAATGGATGCTTGCCACTGCCAAAGAATGAAAGAGCTTCAAATTAAAGCCACGATTTGTCTTCTTTCCACATCGTAAAGCATTATGAAAGAATTTGGTCAAATCAACTTATCTTTTCTATTTTACCTTATATATATGTGTGCTGCTCATTTTTACGTAGCTAAACTTAAAATATAATTTTTAAAAAATCAGACCACTTTGAAAGTTATAAACAAGACTTTTTACAACTTGAAGCAGTTTTACTTAAATGATGTGCTGAATGAATAAAAAGATGAAAGTTCACTTAAGTTAAAAAATCAAGTTTATAAGAAACAAAACTAGCATGAAAGTACACTTCCCAGGAAGCATTGTTAGCCATTTAGAACTCCTTTTTTGGAATTTGAGAAAACAGACATGGTGCAAACTTTTTGTGTGTCTTCAATACATGTTCCAACTATGACAAGTATGGAATTCAGTCCCTATAACAGTAGGTTCATAATCTAAGCAAGAAACTCTTTAAACTTAGAAAAGGTAAAAGGAAAGCAAATCTGTCTGTCTATGTGACTTGATAATCCAGCGCATGTGCTTAAGTACATTTAACTCAACTTATTTTTGTACTTTCACAAACCAAACAAACTACTTTGAACAAATCAATTAGCTTAAGAGTAACTGATTCACATTGTGAAGGCAACAGGGGAATTTCGATTTCTCAGCTGAGTGAACTAAAAATGACTTGCAGTGTAAACCATGCAGCTGGCCTTATTTAAAAGGCAAATATCATGCAAACACGGTGTGCACATGCACTGCCACAACCGGCTTTATTCCTGTTACTATTAATGCTGCAGTTTCCCACAAAGGTATGCATTTCTTTTGCTTTGCAGGTAAAAGCTGATGTTTATATGTCTTTGCATTGCCACTTTTGACTTATGAACATTTAAAGTGCATTGACTGTATTTCTGCACATTTCTGTTTTTAAAAATGTAAAGTAATTTTGTGAGTGAAAGACTCTCTATTAAGATGATGATTATCATACTATCAAGCAAGCATAGCACCTCATCATGCAACAAAGCTTAATGAAAGTGCTTTACAGGCAAAGGTAAAAATTAAAAACATGTAAAAGACAAAATACAAAATACAGCAGTGTAACAATAGGTTAGATTTAAAAATGTACAGACAAGTTGAATAAATTGTACATAGATTTCAGAGAATAATTTAAGCTGATTGACTAAAACAGCAGGAGTAGCTAAACATAAGAAAAGTTAAAACATAAAATAATATACAATACACTAGAAAAAAGACTTAAAAGTAGGTGAATTAAAGAGTAGAATAGAAGAACTGGAAATATTGGCAGCTAAACTTTTAGTTAGCATAATCCATATTTGCAGACTATTATAATGATAGCGATTATTATTGCTGTTGTTGTTAGCATTATGCCAGTAACTCTGAAAACCTAGGTTGCTCAGTATGTCTGGTTTCTTTTTTGTTATCTCTTCACCTGTAAAATGCCTGCTGTTCTTAGGAATTTTGGTGGGCGGCATGTAAGTGCAGCGTGCACCCCCACACACAGCATTCTCCCAGGTAGAGGTAATGTAATACCTAGGGGTCATTGGCGCATAAAGTCACATGACCTGGTCTTCCACTCCCAGGACACCTTCCTGCTGAGTCCCGCCCCCGTCGGTGCACACCGGGCGGTGACGCAGCGGCAGTACAGAGTGTCAGGTGTCTCATAGGTTTCACTAAAAAAAAGAGTGGCTCAACGGGAACTTCCTACAGGTAAGACGAAACTCAAAGGACAAGGGCATGAAAACATTCGTAAATAACTCTAATAATTAATATAAAACTGTCTATTTTTAACATTTCAACGAGCCTGTGTTTGTTTACGTTTACTTGTTGGGGTTTTTTGAACAAATATCGCACGTGCGCACACCCAGTCTAGTTTCTGTCCTCGAGCTGATCAATGCCAAACCAGTCCAGCTGCTGAGTCTCTGCTCTCTCAGTCACAAACTTACATTAAACACAGTTATACGTGAGTGTTTAAATCCGTGTTATAAAGCGCATCACTGTCGTAGTTTGTCTTCTTTTTTCGACTCCAGTCATAAACGGTCTTTACCAGGCGCTTACTGATACGCCTGTAATTAAAGTTCTTCAAATGACATGTTGGCCTCAGAGCAGAGCTGCTAGTCTTCAAGTCATGTCTCTTTATTGCATGCCTGACTACTGACTCTTCAGTTCAGCCTGTTGTTTTTGTATTAACAGCTGATTTTTGTGCTTTTGTTTCAAAGAATAATTGCCTCACAGGCCATTTATGTGTCAATGCAACATATCAACCCCTCCTTACTCATGACTCATATTATATCCTACTGCGTTGTGGTTACTTGTTGTTACTAAGCAGTTTACTTAAAGTGAGGGTTAAAGGTCTGTATATCCATGTCTCACTGATAACAAGGGGTGGAGGATCTTAATTCTGGATTTAAGATTATCAGATTTCAAAAGCTCATATATCAAATAGCCTGTTATGGTTTCAGTGTTCCTCTTGTAGTGTGTTTCAGCCCCCTGATGAAACAGGGCCACCTTTGTTGAGTTTTTGTATACATTTTTCCACCTATGTTACCTCAGACTGAGTCAATATTCTTATTGGAAGTTTTAATTAAGAGACGTGATGTAAGGAGATGTGGAGTTATTGAAAATGAAAGCAAAGAATCCTTCGTGAAAACAGGATCTGCGATGGCTGCTACAAGTTTATCTGTTGTACAATACATGTCGCAGTCACTAAAGGTGATTCATTTAAAACAATAACAATACTAGCTTCTTAAACATACAGTACTATAAATCAGTTTTGTATATTTTACTTCCTGGTTTCCAAACCAAATCCTGGAACAGAAATTTGCACTCAGATTGATTTTACATAGAGAAAAAAACAAAACCGTGACCCCACCCTAATCCGTATTTAAATCAGTAATTTGCTGTTGTCTATTAATGTGCACATTACAGCCAGCCTGTACTATTCAGTTTGTGCACTTACAGCAAGAAGGACAGGTTTAATTCTCAAGCTTTGTTGTCTTTGCAGGGAATTCATTTGTTCTATTTTTTCTTCAGTTGCTCTGGGTTCCTTCAGCCACCTAATGTTTAAGGATATGCAAAAGAGTTGGGTAGGCAACTCTAAACTCAGTCGACCTGTATTGTCCCTGCAGCGGACTGGTGACCTGCTCAGGGTGTGCCCGTACCTTTCCTTCAGTGCATGCAGGAATAAGTTCCAGCTCCCTGACATCATGCAAAAAGACAAACAGTTTAAAGAGGATATGTTGACTAATATAAAATGCCATTTCAGCACAGCCATCAATTTTCAGCTCAGTAGTCAATTGACAAAGTAAACTAACTTGCCTGTCAGGCCTGAAAATTTGTAGCAACAATAAATAGCCTCAAGCTATTCAGTTATCAGAAAATTTAATGGAAGTGCTTGAGCTGTGGTTTGTTCTTCATAACACTGAATTGTGTTAAGCTTGAGTTTTTCTTTTCTTATTCTTTGTTTCTGTTTATCCAGAGCAGATAGTAGGCTCAGAATAAGCATCAGTAATTACATATAATTAAATAAATATACACCTTGCTAATATGTAGTATGCAAAATTAAATGTAGTATTTATCCAAATTGCTAATCCGAGGGTAAAATTTAAGAAGACTAGTTGCATTTGACTGCTTTTGAGTGTTAAGAGTTGAGGCTGTGTTGAAGTTCTGTCCAAAGTCCTCACACTACTGTCACCATTAAGTGATGATGTAATGTGTGTGCCTGGTGAAATGGCCCAGTTAGTAAAATAAATCATTACTGAGTCTATCATCTGTAGACAGCTGTGATTTCTCTTTATGGTTCGAACACAGCTAACGTAGTGCCTGAGCACTAAAGAAGGGACTCCTGCATGACATTCATCAGTCTGTCTGTCCAGACATAGAAAACTATATCAGCGGTTCATCACTTAGTAAAGTATGGGTTTGGCAGGGTGTAATTCACCAAGAACCGTGCGTGCGTATGTGTGCGCTACGCATTGTGGTTGTGGCACTTTGCCTTACACTGGTTCTCTGCGTATGTTGCCCTTGGTGAGTTATCCTCTCATAATGATAACGTGCTCACACTTGGCTTAGCTGTTTACAGCTTGCGTTTCCATCTTGCAGTCAAGCGGCACGAGCTCGAGCACAAGTGTGAACATGTTGACTCGTGTGTTTGCATACATAACTGCATGTGCACATAAACCAACGTGCAGGCACTTTTTGGTATGTATGTCCGGTACTGGGGGTGTGACGGGACGTAAAGTGGCAGAGATCACAGGCAGAAGACAGTTCCTCTGCAGGCATAAACCCTGACACTGACATCAACCTCCTCACACGTCTGTATGTGTCAGGATAGATTTCAGACTTGTTTTTTCTGTCGAACAAAGACGTTTTTGTTTGTGTAAGTCTTGTCTGATCTTTCCAAGCTGTTGTGTCAGAATGATCTCTACTGCCTGAAACACGCAACCGATGGATGTGAAGTCACTATGGACTAATGAAAGGTGCACTGATTGCTAAAAAATGCAGACAAGAGGAAGGAGATGTCTATTACATTATTACTGTAAGAAGTAGGCCTGAACAATTTTTCTAACAGATATTGTAATTTGATATGCATGAGTTTTTTAAACACAAGTCTCAGTTTAATTATATATTCTGTAATATATTTAAAACGTGATGGAGCGTTACTACATGTTGCTTATGTTGGCTCAGAACAAAGTGACAACCGGTAGAATCTTTGGGGTGAAACATCGCCAGTCAGTGCTCACAGTTACTCATTAAAGATTTTCACATAGTCAGTGTTTTTTCAGTCTGATGCAATGAGGGTGATGATTTTATTGCAATGAGCAGAGTGGCCAGTGGTAGCACAGCGATGCCTAAACTTGATTGAACATTGCACCACCCCCGTCTTCTTTTAGTAGTGGGAGATTGCAACGGGTGTTGTAATGCACGTTGCTTACTTTGGGTGTGTTTATGTTTCAGGTAACTGGCAGAGATGGAAAGTGGTCCATTCAGTCGAAGGTCCTGGGCGACACAGTCCTTGCGCATCACTGCGAAGGAGCTGTCGCTGGTCAGTGGCCGAGGGAAATCCACTGCAATTGCAGAGCGCTTCTCCAAGTGAGTAACGCCTTGTTTTCAGAAATGTTGGTTGTTAATTTCTACTTGTGCAATTTTATATCAAATACTAATATTTATTGAATACTAAAAACATTGCTAGATGACATTATCCTGCATACCTACCAGTTTCCCCTATATGGTCTCTTGATTTCAATTACATTTTCTGTTTCACCATGTTTTAAATGCATTTTATTACATTTTCTATACATTATTAATTCAAATTGCTTGTTAGTACATGTTGTTTTCTGCAACCAGAAATCAGGTGATGATGATATACTTAAGTTCACTGGTATTTTAGCGTTTATTTTTTGTGTTTTGCATTGATTATCTAAAGTACATAAAAATATTTCCTACTGAAAATGTAAAAACAAAAAATAACTGAAACTAAAGTTCAACCTTTTCTGTAATTAATTAATGAATTTATTTTTAGAAAAGTACACTCTTCATGCTCCGTTTTGTTTTGAGTCACCAGAGGTCAGTGTTGTGTTCTTTTCTCTGCTCAGGTACCAGAGAGCTGCTGAGGAGGCAAGTGCAGAGAGGAGAAAAGCAGTAAGTGATTCTGTTTGGCTGGTTGACTAGATGGATGGTAGAAACATCTTCTTTCCCAGTGACATCAGTTTAGAGATATCTCTGACTTATAGGAAACAGCTGTTCTTGAATTTGATATGTGAAGAATTAATGGAGACTGAGATTTGTCATGCAAAGATTAAACGATTAAGTGGATAAATTGTTAGTGTATGCTTGTGTGCTGCATGTCTTGCTTCATTTGCTCAGTAGCTGCTGAAGGCGCTAAACTAATTAAAGCGTGTAGAGATGAGGAGCGCACACATAAACACACACACACACATACTCTCCATGCCAACACTCGGTCTGGGCCAAATGTCTTGTCCTGGCTGACCCCTCATTGGCCACTTGTTGCAATGGGCAGGCTATCAAACCCATAATCCTACTTCAGTGTAATCCCCTACAATGCTCTGTAGTTCCAACTGTAGGTTAGCTGCTTTGTCAGTGTGAAAGACTGATGAGCAAGATCTGGACTAAGATTAAATGAGCAACTGATCAGCTAAAACCATGAAGAAATATAAGGTAATGTTGCTACGGTTGTGTATAATATTGTAATAGTTTACCAATATGTGTGTGAGCCAGCTGCCTGAAAAGTTTTTTAGCCTTTGTTTAATGACCTGCCTGGTAGTGATAATGGCATTTATCTTTTGTCACTCCTCTAGAAATGTAATATCAGTATATTTTGAGACAGCTGTCTTGTACTACTTAGATGTAATGTGTTTGTAATGAACTTCATTTCTGACAAGCATTGCCAGTTCAAATTTTAGGGATAACCACTACTTGTACTAATTTACATTTTAACTGGATTCATTTTAGCTAACTTGTTGATATCTTCAAGTTTCTGCAAGCAGTAATATCTGAGTACATGAACTGGCGCCATAACTACTTGGATACAGAAGTCTGGTTAAAATATTTGTGGATTACACCACTTATTCTAATGTGTCTGAGCCAAATGTGAATGAGCAGCGTAAAAGACCATCTGTCTTTGTGTGTGTGTGTGTGTGTGTGTGTGTGTGTGTGTGTGTGTGTGTGTGTGTGTGTGTGTGTGTGTGTGTGTGTGTGTGTGTGTGTGTGTGTGTGTGTGTGTGTGTGTGTGTGTGTGTGTGTGTGTGTGTGTGTGTGATTACTACTACAAAAGAGGGTTTTAATCCTGTAATTCCAGCTTCTTAAATGTGAATATTCTCTGGTCATCTTACTCCCTTATGACAGTACACTGAATGTCTTTGGGCTGTGGACAAAAACAACACATGTGAAGATATGATTTTGGGCTCTGTTAAACACTGACACTTTTCACCATTTTTCACCAAGATAATTGACTGATTAAACAACAATGAAAATAATTGTTAGTGACAGCTGTATTTATCATTGATGTGATATATTTTTAGCAAATGCTTTTGGTTTCTAATAATCAGGGGCATTTTCTTTGATACTGTGTGATGTGGCTCCTCTGACACCATTTTGATATAGTCTTAAGTTATGTTAAGCTATTTTGTGAAAGAGCTTAGCTAAATAGTGCTGTTTTAAACTTATTCCTGTTTTCATGTGATAATTTATTTGAATAGTTTTGTTTTGTAATTGTCTGTTTTTTATTCTGTCCTGTTATACGTTCTGTTTTTTTTGTGCCTTTTTTAATTTTTATAAAACATTTGTAACGTCTGTCAGTTTTTAATAGTATCATCCTCGAAAATCATGTAAGAGTGGACAAAAATCTAAGCCAACACAGTGAACAAAGAGTTAACTTTTCCCTGAATGTATCATTTCCTGCTCTGGTTTCCTGGCTATTCAGACTCTCTCTCTTTCACTTTCCTGGTGTTAAAGGGGTTGGACTAGCTCTCACAAGTAGATTTTGTGTAGCTGCTAACATCTGGGAGAGCTCTACCTCTCGCTGCCTCTCAACACGCTGACCTGCAAAGAAGGACCAACCAAAGGACGCTCACTTTCCTTGCTGTCTTGTTGTGGTTACATCTAGCTTGGCCACTTCATCGCATTCACAAAGGTTTCTTCTTTGTTTTTTTCTTTGTGCTGGAGAAAAGGGGAACAATCTCTTCACTGTCCAGTTCTTTCCATTCACTCTGGACTTGCCTCACAAAGACAGTATTTGTGCTTCTTGTTTTTTGTCCCTTGTTGGGGGTTTGTCCCTTTTGTTTAGTCCCTTTTTCTTACATTCTTATTTCTTCTTTCTTTTTATCATCCGACTGCATGTTAATATAACTTGTTTGTAATGTACCAGATTTACTTTACTAATGCTGCGATAGTCATGACTTTTGGTTAGCAGTTCTTTGTTTTTGTTTGTCATCTCCAATAATCTCTGAATTAAGTTTGAAATATGTTTTAAGTTTGTTTTTTTGGGGTGATTTGTGGTTTTAATAATAGCATAATGGTGTTTAAATGGTCACTACAAACGAGACTTCAGACAGGAAGTTCTTAAACAAAAGCACTCATTGTTCTTAATGATTTATTAGTTGATTAGTTTACTTAAATACGGGTGATTTATGTGCAGATCCGCTTTCTTCAATGTGTCATTCCTCTTTTATAATTAAGGAAGTTCCTGCAGGCAGTAGTGTGCCTCCTGTTGTTCTGTCATGCTGTTTGCTGCTGTGTCACTGTCATTAAAGGCAGCAAATGAGTGGTGAACAGAGCCAGTCTGAGTGTTTCTGGGGAAGGTGAAATTGTCATGTGGAAAGGAATGCAGCTGAAAAATCTGCCTGCATGCTCTGCCCTGTTATCTCCATCTTGAGCTGGCCTTTAGGACTTCAGCAGTCACAGCATAACATCTATTTCCTGAACCAACTTTGAACAGCTGTTCTCCTAATCTATCAGTGAAGCCAAGTTTAGATTCAGACATTTCCTTTATTCCATTGTATTTAACTAAGCTTTAAAGGTGCATGTCTAGCACAGTATATCCCTTTCTCCCAAATGGAAATGTTTTTGTAATGTAGACTATATAGTGAATTAACTATTGCTTGTAATACTCAGTATTTGTGAATATTTTTTCCAGTCAGCATGGCATACTCATTTTTTTGGCTTTATTTTCTTCTCATCTTCCTCATAGTCTCTTGAAAATGCGAATTCCTCCCTGCGGTCAGGCAACCTGAGTGCTCTGAAGGAGCGCTGGGAACAAGCAGGAAACGTTGTTCAGGACAAGCCTTCTTCAGTTGCACCTGCAAACAAGTCCAGCATTCGCCGCAGGCCTCCTGCCCTGACCAGACCCGCTAATATTACTGAGCAACGTCCTCCAGTAAAGAGCCCTGGCCCAGTGACCCATCAGGGAGGTCAACACACAGCCAGTCGTGTCCAGCAGCCCTCAGCAGCTCCAGAAGGTGAAGAACAGACAGGGATGGACAAGGATGAGCTGACACACAGCAGCAGGCCTGACAAGCTTGAACATCAAGGTCCAACTAGCCCCCGTGCCTCTTACGAAAAACCCAGAGTGCCACTGAACAACCTGAAGATGAAGTTTGAGAGGGGAGAAGACACCAGTGCCAAGGTAAAATACCTAATACTAATCCTGCTTCTGTATCTGTTGTCATCAAAAATAAGTAACATCAAAAGGCAGTTACAAACAAATTTACTGCAGAAAGTCAGCATTGTCTTCTTGTACATTTTGGTGACAGTACGAAGAGCACATGTATACGGACATCCCCTTTATATGTTAATAATTACATTATTTAAATACAAACATTATAGTACTACAAAACTGCCACACAACTTCTTAATTTGTGTATACTTTCAACATTGATAGAGATCATGTTTGTTTGGATGAGTAATTCATGAAAGAGGTTCTAAGCTTCGTCTTTATCTAATCTTTGACAGCTGTGCATTTTTGTTTCTCCCAGATTAACTGTATCCGCAGCGTTTATGGTGGGATTTACAGTTCTGATGTTGGTCAGTCTTGTAAGACATCAACATATTTTCTGAACCCCTCTTGAGAAAGAAGTGCAGTGTTTCTCACATGTGGCTAACTCTATGTTGCATAACCTGAAATTGCAACCACAATTACTTTAGCATTTTGAGGAAAAACTCACATCCTGACTTGCAAGAATTGACCAACTGGAAAAAAGTCACTCAAATGTAACTAACATTAAACTACATACAAAACAACAAATAGCAGTATTAATTCTAGTGTGAATTTTATAAATAATTTGAAAGCAATTACATTATAAGAGACATTGAAGAGGATCTAAGTCACGTTACTGACTGACACGAACCTTTCAGTTAAAGCCAAACTTCCCTGTCCATGACACTGTTGTTTGTGCAGAAATATTCAGTGCTGTGTGAAGATTTTCACATCCCTTCTCATACTATTTTTTTCAAAACATATTTGCCTAGTTTTACTGTGTTTCTTGTCTTTCCTTCCACCTGGATCTACCCTAGTCTCTCCCCCACCCATCTTCATCTCTCCCTTTCATACTTTCTCTGTCTTTCACTCTTTTGTCCGAAAACAACAAGTGCTCCACTCTTCACCTTCTGCAGCAGAGGAATGCAGGAACATTCCTGACCTAGGGCTGTCTCATTCTTCACAGGATCACCTCTGAGGAGCAATTGTCTTTATCTCACTTTTCATTAGCTACAGTGTATATTCTGGTTTTCCCCAGGATTTTCGCAGTCTTGGGACTCTGTTTTAGTTTTTATGTGTCCCATTGTGCACCTTAATCTATGTACTGCAGTTGTGAATTCACATTTTCAGTCAAATGAAAGGAACACAACCCTCCTGTCATGTCATTTTACTCTTGCTATTGTGTTACGGTTCTCCAGTTTTGCAAGTTGTAGTGTTTTCACACCAATACATCACCACTAGGAAAGCCGACAGTTCACATTTCTAAGATATACAGGCAAGACTCAGGGCTTTATAATACCGTGTCTGAAAAGGTTGAATGCCCTTCTAATCAAGTACAATGGTTTATTGCATCCTTGCCCTTGTTTAGCCGCAGCTTTTGGTATGTTGCAGTTCAGTCACTGTTTGGATTTGCATGGCAGGGGAAGATGGTGACACAACAGCACTCCACAGTTCCTGTGTGAATCAGCCTGAAGAAAAGGAGTGTTTTAATTGGCCAAGCTCTTTTCCATTCATGTGTGTACTGGATAACTGCTGAGAGGAACTGTCTGGTTTACTCATTAGTCTTGGTGACACGTGGGCATGCAGGCACACAACCCACAGAGCTCATTCTTTTAGTTAAGTGCATTGGCACAGTTTGGGTTCTTTTGACTGCAGGTCAAACACATGTAGATGTCTGTTCCTGTAGATAACAGGTACTCTGGTTATTGCAAGGTTTTAAAGTGGTGTCTTTAATACAGGGGTCACCAACCTTTTTGAACCTGAGAGCAACTTCAAGGGTACTGAGTAGTACGAAGGGCACCTTGTTTGATACAAACTTCCTCAATAGCAAACTTGCACCATCATCTTTAAACAATAATAAAAATAATGAAAATAATATGTAAAAAGACTTTCTGATCACATTTATGTTAATTATTCCTTAAAATAATTATTAACAACGATTTCCACAACAATGACGGTAGGAAACACACACACACACACACACATATATGGAAATCTGTTTCAATATTTAAAAGTCAGAGGTATCCAATCTCTGAAATTTTGGTAAGGATCTTTCTTGGCAGTTTTGTATGAATCAGCATATTTGCAGCATTTTGTTCAAAATCACACCAGTTACATTTCTGTGCAGATTATCACTTCTAACATTTTTAGGAAATCATTAACTGTTATCAAATCATGTTTCATTTGTGCAAACCCCTACCTTTGTAACATTTTTGAACAATTCATGAACTCTGTCCCATGTTTGTACAAATTATCAGTTATTTAAGAAAAAAAATCAACTCTTTCACATTTTGAAATGAATCCTATCACATTAGTACTAATCACCAGCATTTTTCACCAGCATTGCAACATTTTTAACAGATCATAACAACAAATCATTACGTTTTCAGCAAATTATTTTTCACATTTTTGTGTAACGACACGGTGCTCTGAATGACAACATGTTACCTCTTTCTTTGTCTGTAAATGTGTGTTAGTGGGAAGCCTGGCATTGCAGAGCTTATCATGTCTTACCTTTACCTTGCAGCTCACAGTTCAGATGGTGCAGTTTCCCAGTGATGTCCGCTAAAAATGCAAGGGCAAGAATCCACTCAGTGTCCTCTAGCAGCAAGGTGTCTTCCCCTTTGGACTGCATGAATGCTTTGATTTCGGCCAACAGTGACAAAAAACGCTGCAAAACTGGTCTCCTGCTGATCCATGGGGTTTCTGTGTGTAGTAACAGGTTACCATGTTCAGCTGACAGCTCCTCCAGCAGCACCTTCAATGTCCTGGTTGTTTGGCTTTGGAGCCATTTATGATCTTTATGACACGAGTCATCACATGATCAAATCCGGCCACTTTTGTACATACATATGTCCTGCTGGTGAATGATGCAGTGGTAATGTAGGAATGTTGGGAAGTCTGGATCACCTCTGCATCACAATGAAGCCTGCATGCCGACCCGTCATGGAGGAGCCCCTCCGTCGTCACTGAAACAAGCATTTCTAATGGTACAATTTTTCTCCACGAAGAAACTTTTCGCCGCGTAGCAGATGTCAAAGCTGCCTTTAAGTCCGGGGCTTTTCCTGTCCATCGTGCGCATACAGTCTATGTGCGCTACCAGGTGGCTAGTTAGCATGGAAGCTAAAGTAGCGTCTCTCCACATTGTGCCGCTTTGCCGACGCAATAGTCGCCCCGCAAATAGGATGCATATCTTTCACTGTCGTGAAAAAGAACTCTTCCTCCCAGTCATCGTGAAAATAGTGTTTTCTCTTTCACTTCTCTGTCATGTTTTGGGTGTAAAAACCACACCTAGCTTCCCGAAGTGTCTGCGTCAGGACGCTTCAGCAGAGTGACGTGGTAGTTGGACATGCGCAGTGAACTTTGACTCGGACAAGGTCAAAGTTCATTTACACCGAAGACGTTGTTGTTTTTAAAAACAAAAAAACCCAAAACAAACAAAAAAAAAAAAAAAAAAAATATATATATATATATATATACATATATAAATAAAATAAATGTTGTAATTTAAAATCTGCATTAATGTAAGTATTTCCGATTTAAAAATAACAGCAACTATAATTTTTTATAATTTTTTTATAGGGAATTTCATGATGACGAGTGTTATTTTTAGGAGGTGCTGGGGGCAACTCACGTGGTCTCTGCGGGCAACCAGGCGCCCGCGGGCACCGTGTTGGCTAGCACTGCTTTATTATATATACATTTTACTTTGCTTCCAAATTTTAACAGAAAAAAACATCACTCCTGTTTGATTTATCTTCAATGCAGTGTTTCTGAGATAGATGTAGTTTTTGTGCTCAGAAATGATGTTCCAAAGATGTTTTTAGGACACTGGGTTAAAAATCTGATCAAGCATATGGGATGGATGTAGGTAATTTTAAACTTTCCTTTTGTTTGTTGCTTTGTGTAAGCATGCTACTTCTTTCTTATTCTACCTGTTTTATGTGAGGATCAGGTTCTGGTCCTCAACACGGTGCTGGCTTGTGTGTGACCCTTTGTATCAGTTCTAAAGTTTTCTAATATCCATTTGTTATGCAGACAGGGGAAATGACAGCACCTCATGTACACTGACAGAAGCTGCCTGAATTTGATCTACACCTACTGGCTGTAAAATATTATGGATGAATAAATGTAGGGACTGATTTAAGCTATCAACTGGCCCTCTGATTTTATCAATCCTTTTACTCTTGTAGGGTGGCAGGACAACAATACGCAGTACTTCATCAGAGGACATGGACCACCACAGCCGTAAGCAAAGTTCATCTGATTTAGTTTAATGCCATTAAACATTTCCTATATGAAGTTTATGCAAAACAACCACAGGAAAAGCATTCACTGAACCTCTCTTCTGCTTTAGGTCTGTCTGTGTCAGACAGAGGGTCCCTGAGAGACAAGATGACCAAATACCAGGCTGCTGTTTCTAAACAAGGGACACGCTCTGTGAGTTCATGTAGTAGAGGCTGTTTAAAATGCATAAGGAAGAAAAATATATTCTTGCTTTTGTTGTGGAGAAAATTTTAAACCTGCTGAACAGAACTTTGCCAGAGCCTTACCTTCTATGCTTTCATATATATATATATATATATATATATATATATATATATATATATATATATATATATATATATATATATATATATATATATATATATATATATATATATATATATATATATATATATATATGGACATGTATATATATATATATATATATATATATATATATATATATATATATATATATATATCCCATATTATAGCTAGAACAACCATAAAACAGAGGAATAACAACATTTACTTCAGGTGTTATTTAGATTTCATAATGGGTCATTGACAATAACTATTGCCAGATGTTACACAATAATGTTTCACACCTCTGTATTTTCAGAAATAGCTAATTCAAAAAATATTTTAAAAAGTTTAAATACAAGTGAAACAACAGCAATCCTTCACAAAATTATTAAAAGTTAAAATGAATGAATTTTGATTAAAGTTGTTAACAAGCTAAAAGTAAAGTTTACATAGTAATGGAATCACCATTTGTACTGATGATTCATGCTTCTTTCCGCCTACTGAAGTTACCGTATTGTTTGCACTTTTCCGTCTTTAGTTTTTGTCTTCTTTTCTGTATAGGAAATAGGGAAATACACAATGATTTATTATGTGACAACAACTATTCACAACTGTGAATATCTTTTCTGTCTCTGTGTGCTTCTTCCAGGGTCTGGCCTCAGAGGTGTCTGCTCCAAAAACATCTGCACCTGTAAATGAGAAACACACGACTGCCCCAGAGTGTAATGGTTAGTCTTACAGGATACTTGAGCACATAGTTCTGTGTACATTTCATTTGTACACTGTAATTTTTATTTTACAACTTTGGCAGCCAGAACAAGATCTAGTTCGGTTTGTATGCCCTTTTCAATGGCTAAGCAATAACAGAACTCATTTTGTATTTTGTGTTTCAGGAGAGAGCACCGAGCAACCCAAAGCAGTCAGAGTGAGTCATGACAACAAACAGCAGACATGAACCATTAATGAAGAATTTCAGCTCTTGCTAATTATTATTAAATTTGACTTTATTTTTCTTTTTAGAAGTTCTGCCCTCCAGTGAGAGAGACCTGCATTGCTTGTCTGCAGACTGTGTACCCACTGGAGAGACTGGAGGCTCATAAGCAGGTCTACCACAAAAGCTGTTTCCGCTGTGTTCACTGCAGCACAAAGCTCAGGTAAGAATCTGTATTGTCTGTGCAGCTTCTCTTAGTGTTTCTGTTGTTGCTTTCTACTGAAGTATTTATGATTTTTAGTCAAGTATAATAATAAAATAATGTCCTCACTACTCTCTTTTTCTAGTCTGGGGAGCTTTGCCTCTCTGCATGGTAACATCTACTGCAAGCCCCATTTCAGTCAGCTGTTCAAATCCAAAGGCAACTATGATGAAGGCTTTGGCCACCGGCCCCATAAGGAGCTGTGGGAACCGCGAGCTGATGGAGATGAAAATCAGGAAACTGTGAACAAGCCGAAAGAACAAGAGGAGCCAGCGAAGGTGACACGTCGAGCTGAGAGTATCTCAGACATAGAGCCAGCCACGACTGAGGAAACATCCCCACAGGTTAAGGTTACAGACCTTACTGCCTTATTGGAGACTCGCGTGCAAACAAAGGCAAGCTCTGGTGAGAAATATCAGTCTGCAGAAAAGCCAGCTGAGACGCGCAGGCTGAAGGTCGCTTGGCCTCCTCCGGCTGGTGACGGTCAGTCTGGGGCAGCGCCACTCAGTCCGCTCACAGAGGGTGTCGCTTCAAGCCGATCCTGGAGAGCAAAGTGGCCGCCAGAGGATGAAGCACCGTCGTCTTTCCAGAGCTCAGAGCGGGCTGAACTGAAGAGCCTGAGGAGGAGCTCTTCTCTGAAGGAGCGTAGCCGACCGTTTACAGTCGCTGCTAAACCCAATCCCACAACCAGTGTGGGTCCCAGAGAGCCTCGTCGCCCACTCAAATCCCTGCTGGAATGGAGAGCATCATTTGAAGAAAAAACATCATCTGAAGGGCCTCCCAAAGAAAAGAAGCCAGAAGTCCAGGAAGTAAAACAAAAGGAAAAGAAAGAACAGAAGATGCCTCAAACACCAAGTGAAGCTACAACAGTGGCAAGTGAGACCATCTCAGAGAACAACATGAAGAGTCCGCCTGAGAAAAAGGAAGGAGGAGACAAACAAGTGCAAAAAGGAAACTCAGCAGCTGACAAGATGGCAGTGGAAGAGTGTTCTTTGAGAAGCCTTTCTCCTGATGTCTCACCTTCCCCTTCTCCCCCTTTACAGCCAAAACAGAACCGCGCCTCCCAGGATGTGGGCTTCTGGGAGGATGACAAAGAAGGAAGTGATGCTGACGAGCTGAGTGCAGAGGATATAATCAAGAGGAACCGCTATTATGAGGATGAGGAGGAGGACTGTGAGTCATAGGAACACAATCTTACTGTCACGTCCAGCCACCATAAAACACTTTGCCAGTTTTATTGTCTCAGTTTATAGGAAGATCATAAATTTAGCTTTGTCAGATTTTATAGTTATTGGAGAGATACAAAAATGAGTAATAGGTATGTGCGTATATATATTGCAATAACTGCCTTTAACTGTTAAAGTGCAAGCGTTTGATTCTTTTCTTTTACATTTTAATTATATATTGTACAAATATCCCATACATGCATTATATGGCTGTTGATTATACTGGAAGGGGCCCTGATAAATGTGTCTCTGCACCTCATCTTCTGATGATTATCTGCATCATCAGTAGCATTTTTTTTTCTTTACAGCTAGTGGGTCCAAAAACCATTATACCTATTGTGGCACTTAATTGTACCTTTTAATCGCAGGCAGTGTCACACTGCATAAAGCAAAACAGTCATTCTGTGCCCTTCATAGAATGCAGAACACAATGTATGTAGATATTGTAGTTCAGATTTCCACATATTGGTTTAATTAATAGTTAAATAGAGAGAAGAGTAGAAACAGAACCCAAATGAGAATGCTCTGGATCAGGTTTAGCTAACCTCAAAACAACAATGGACAAGTCTTGTCCTCTCTCAGGGATGGAAATGCTGTCTGTCAGTGTCGGTGCTTCCTCATATCCATGCATTTGTACTGTATCTCATCTCATTGGACTACCATGCCACTGTCGGAGCTGTTGAGATTACTTAACATTCCCATCCTCAAGCAAAGTTATGAGAGTTCATGTGGTGTCACAAAACTGAAAGAATTATGGAAGCCACCTGCTTTTTGATGTTTATTGAGACTTTAGCTTTGTCAAACACCAGTTTAAGCACAATTACAAGTAACTTAGCCTCTGAAAATGTACAATTGAGGGAACAATAAGAGCATCCTGCACTAAAAGGGAAAACTGCAAAGGGATTATCCCAGTCATAAGTGTCACTTTGTAATGTAGCCTTTATATGTTATCCGGTGGGAGTCAGAGAATATCAGAGAGCCTGTGTGAATTGATCTATGGTCTCGTTGCCATTACCACAATGGATGAGAATATCATTGACCGAAGTTTCTGCTGGTAGCCACCTTTTCAGTGTAATATCTCAAAGTATATAATCTCTAGGGGCCTTCTGATTTTTTGTTTAACATTTTCAAATGTAATCCAGTTTATATTGTATGTAAAACACTTTGTATTTTATATGCCCTGGAATATATGTTTGCACAAAAATTTTTAAGAATTTGTATGATGCATTGGGCATTACTGTCTGTGCTGTTGTTGAAACATAATTAAAATATACCATTAAGGAAATTCAGAGTTTGAACGAAGCTTATACTTTTTTATTGAAACATCTTTCCTCTTCTGGAGTCTGATAGACTCACTGTGCCCTTTACTTCTTTTTCAATTTTTAAGCTTCTGTGACATAAACACAAGCATCATAGTGCATTCAGATCTTTACTTGAATACCCAAATTCATCAAATAAACTGTAACCAAAAAGCTGCCAGTTTCCTGGTCTGTGCTCATGTTTCACAGTAGGTCGTTGTCTAATTGATTTATTCAGTTATAGACTGTAGTCAGAATACATTATCTTTCTCATTTTATCTTGTAACAAGCCATGAGTCACACTGAGCCAAAGAAAAAGATCATAAACTGGATGCAACATTTAATCTCCATCACATCCTTTTGGTTTGTCCGGCTTTCTAAATTAATCAAACTGACTCCTATTCTCTTTTGAGGACACCACGAACTGTACTCCTACCAATGAATAATGCCTAGTGCCTCCTGTTAATCTATAGGTACCTTCATAGTACTTTAATAGCTAAATATTTCAATACATCCAAGATATTGACAGAAAATTTAACACCAAAAGGCCCAAATGATGCTACGGGTCATGATTCTCTGAACAACTTCTTAAGATTACCATTGCTTTGAAATAATGCTGACTTAAAGTCTTGCTGTATCTAATGAACATTCCCTGGTACAACAACACATAATATTTATAATACATCATTTGTGCTCTGTATTAAGAAAACCTATATTATAATCTCACTTATGTCATTACTAAGCACAAAATGTTATTCATATAAACTTGAAGGGAAGAGGAAAAAAACACGAGTGGAGTCAGTGGTGCAGTGAATTTAAATAAGCTTTTATTAACATTTTTGGTATGATTTTCTGATTGCTCTTAGTGTAAAGAGGCAGAAAGAATCAGAGAAAAGTCAAAATTAAAGAAAAATATACAAGAAAGAGTGTATCCGAGGACAGCAGGAGACCATCAGCAGCTCCTGTAAACTAGATGATGACACGGAAAATTGAAAAAAAAAAAACGTGAACACGCCTTGCCTATAGTACAGGCTGTTGTGACAGTATGTTAAACATCTTCTCAACACACAAATAGCAGCAACTGAGCATCAAATGACTGAAAGTTTTAAAAAATATTGGCTTATCTTTACACCAGTTTATGCACAGAAGTAAGCCTTATTTAAATGAATATTCCAGCAAAGTTTGGGGTCCAGCAGGGATTTGATAAAGTGTTCTTAGATCTCTTCCACAGTCAGCGTCAACCAACATACAGGTAGAACATTTCCAACACCTACATGGATCCAATTAGCAAGTGCATTATTTTATAAAGGGTCCAGACTGGAGCTTTCACACAGACTTTGCTCATTAGATCCTATGTTTTTAAAGCTGTCCAGTCCTTATTGTAAGGTGTATTTACTACATTAGTGGAGTGTGCCTTTGTGCCTGATAAAAAACAAACATCAGTACGTAGCTTAGGGAATAAAAGTTAAAACCCTTTAAATGTTGCAGCTGTCGCCAGTGATTACAGCCTAGTGCCATATTTTTAGGAATAACTTACAATCTCTTACACAAAATAGGCCTGTTAGAAGTGAAGCAGCGGCTTCGCCAAAAATCTCTAATCAGTAGGTGTGAGTCAAATTTGGCAGCACAATAAAAGCAAACTTTTACTATTTACCGCAATTTAACAATTGACACAATAATTTGAGGGAACAACTATCAAAACAAAGTAGTAATAGATTATGGTGGAAAATAAGGAAAAAAGCTTGACATGTAGAACTGCTTGTGGCAAATAACTGAATTCAACATACAGCAAAAATCACAAAATGACCTCACTGCAGAAAAGAGACAACGCAATTATTTTGGATTTTCAAATATACCTGAGAGCAGCAATAGTTACAGTATGGCTACGTTTTCAACATTCACAACATTCAGATCTTCAGCCAAATACTCAAACGTTGAACGAGTAAAAAATGCTCTGCTATGCAGTGTTTAGTCTTTAATTGTTTGCCCTGTCAGGGTCTAATAATCAGTTTTCCTTTTGAGAGATTTGATATTCACTCCCAAAAAACCTCAAGATCCACAGAAAATACATTCATTATCATGACTTCATCATGACGTCTTTTTGTCTGGAAATCTCAATTCATCATCAGAAGATTCCGCTGAGTTTGGCATTTCTTTCATTAATTCTAACACAGATATCAGTCATTTTCTTGGTTTGTTTGGATGTAAGGCAAATTGTAGACTACAAGCTCAGAAAACATGAAGTTACACATGGACACCAAACATCTGTATCCTGGAAAACACTTAGACAAAGAAATATTGAGAGTAAACAAAAAACATAAAGACAGACTCATACCGTCATCTCAGTAAATGTTCCTTCCTCTGACAGGGTTTTAGTGTCACATCTTTTAGATGCAGATGTTCATCCCAAATGTTGGTGTTATTCTAACCTGTGCATTTAATGACAGTAAAGCATTTAAAGTTAGGTTCAAATCATACCAAATTGAATTTTTGCTTTTTAAAAGTGTTTACTCCAATATAAACAATTAAAGGCCATAAAATTGTTTTAATTCAATTTCAACAAATTGTTATTACACTTAATTACCCCATTACTCCTTATGCATGTGGTTTGAAGTGTTTAACAAAATATGCTGTAATAACTCTTTGGAATGACTCAGTGTCAGAACGAGCGCCCGCCATCACACAGCAATAAAACAGTTGGTTTTACTGACTTAGCTTCACAGAATGAACTCACTGATGATTCATTGCACCGCTGTGTCTTTGGAAGACTTTCTGAGGATGTTTTTTTACAGACTATCAGTCTCACCACTGAGTGTCAGTAACACACCACCAGTAGGAGGAAGTACAGCAGAGCTCTTCTAATGAGCACAGAAGGGCTGCAGGCTGTCGGAGTGAAACTAGGAATTTGTTGACATATATTACTGCCGATAACAAATAAGGCCCATTTGTTGGCTGAGGCCTTCTCTATCTGGATTTTACATTCATCATTATTCTGGTGAGACCCTTTTTGGCCGTTTATGTTATTTTATTAACACTGTGTGATTAAATTGTCAAACAATAGTTTGTAGCCCTAAACACCTCTGATTGGTTTCTTACAGTATAAAATGATTTCATTTTAAAGCTTGTTTTTTAGGCACAAATGTCATATTCACATACAGTCTGATAATTTTTGATAAAACTTTTTGCCAGCATGTTAAGTCATTCTTACAGCATGAGGGAGCCACAGTCAACCCTAACACTGGGGTGACCCTTCAAGGAACATTTTGGAGCTTGTTAACATGGAGGTTGTTATTTTATGTCCAATCTCCAAAATGTACCAGAGCTCCATTATTTGTCCTTGCTCTGATCTCACCACTCAGCTCATATTTCATCCTCAAAACTCAGCCGCTGAGGGGGTGCAGGTCCACTCTGACCTTCTCCCCGGTGCTCATCATGCCGATGGTGGGGTAGAAGCCACCTACTGGTAAAGCCACTTCCCTCCGACCCACCACCTTTCCATTGCGGGTGAAGAACACCTGTTCAAACACAAAGAGATATTATTATTATCATCACTGAAGGTTGTAGAATTCCTGGTTTTATAATCCTGCACTCACCATGACCTTGCTCCCATCTACTTCTTCTCCCTCTTCTTCTTCTTCCTCATCTTCATTGTTTGCGTACAAATCATTCTGAACCGCACTAGGCTTAGGAACCATGTCGACGTCCCAGTCATCCGCATCATCTGAAAGAACAAAAATTTTAACGCTGCACATGTTGAGGCATGGTGCTTTGAAACATTTGAAAACAATTTAAAGACATTCACCTCCACCATCAAGGTTGAAGTCACGTGGAAACAGGATCCCACAGCCCATAACATCCCCTTCGAAGCAGCGTGGTCCAAACGGGTCCCCGACGCCGCTGCCGTGGAACAACTTCCCATCATCTACGAAGAACAATAAGGAAGCTGATTAGTTTTTTCATGCCACATGCATGAGAGTGTGATACAATCAAGACACAGATGCAGCAATCAAAACACAAGACATCTGTCAGAAACAGTAACATTCATTCATCCATTTTCTGACGCATTGATACTATTACGACACATTCCCACTTACTCATACAGACAGACAAGTTTCCAGCACGATTTAGACTGTGGGAGCAACCAGAGGAAACTCACGTAGACTCAAGGGAGAACATGCATCAAATATTAAACACACAGTGTGCAACTTCTGCCGCTAGGGGTCTGTCAGTCTCAGTCATGGGATCATGTGAGTTGTTGTCTTCACTGCCGGCAAAATAAATCTATCTGACATGACTCAGGCAGAAATCAAGTTCACAGATGAGGCAGCCCAACAGTGTCATCCTGGGTCAAACTAATCACGAGTGAGCAATACAAACAACACGATAAATAAAACAACAAAGTGGGTAGCTATCTAGCTCACTGTCCGACACATCATCTGGTGTTTCCCATTATTCCCCAGCCAGCGAGTATGACGCAACTGACTGGTGTCGAAAAATTAAACCCACTGTTCCATTGAATAAAATTTTAAAAATTAAAGTTTTTCTCTTGGGTCGAACATCGTTGCAAACATTTGGGATAATGACAGTACACAAGTCAACAAAATACAAAACATTTTTCTAGCTGTTTGTAGACATATGAATGCAAACATGTTATATATTATACCTTCAAGTTACAACAATAATACTCTTAGTCTATGGATGTTTATAGCTGGTGGAAATTGAAGAAAGCTACGCAGAAAACAGAATGCTTTTAAATATTACATCATTGTTACATACAGTGATAATAGAATACTAGCTATTTGGTCATTTTAACTAATTCTAGAAATGTGTCCAAATTTGGTGAGAGTTACTGGTGTGATTGTTGATGACACAATAACTGTATCTGCTACAAAACACACACTTCCCACTGAGGCAGCATTACTGCATTCATGCTGTAATATGGGCTGAACACTCCTACAGATTTTTATGTATCATCATGATCAGACTGGTCAGACATGATTTACCTGCATGGTAAGCTATGGACCCTCTGCTCCAACCCGGATGCCTATCTTTTGGATAGTCCTGCAAATCGAAAGAGAAATTAATTGATGACATCCACTTGACCAAACTGCAGGGGATGGAACAAACTACTACATGCATCCATATCATTCAATTCATGTGCTTAATAATCTAAGATGAAAAGATTATTCTGATTTATGAAGTTAAGTAGACATATTACTTAGAAATATTCCTTTCTGTATCAAGGTCTGGATGTGAGATGGACCTTTTCAGAAGATGGAAAAACTATTTTTTATTTTTGTAGCATGCAGTGAGAGACTATTAGATTCTATACTCTGTAGTAAAACAAATCTAAAGTTTATTTTACAGTAAGGTGTTTAGTTTTTGGTTGAATTATCAATACAAAACCCATTAAACACTGAAGTCATGTTGCGTATAGCAACAGGTAGCAAAACTAAATGCATGAGAAGGTTCAGCTGGAGGAAAACCACAGAATTAAAGAGTCTGGTTCGTGAAAAACAGAGACAATAAGACTTTTCCCTGAAGCAACGATAGAAAAGGAATGCACCATAACAATTGCTCCTTTATCCAGTATGAGCAACCATTGAGCAACTACTAACTATTACACATATATTACCCCGAGAGAGGGAGAGAGAGAGAGAGAGAGAGACACCTTTGTTTTGATTTTTGTAGCAAGCAGAAATGCTTCCCATCAGCAGACTGATGCGTCTTGCAGGAGATGACGGTGAATGGAAGTAAAACCTCAGGAATGACCCTTTGATGGATTTATAATACTCCACCAAAACCGCAGACACATTGAGAAAAACAATTCCTGGAAAACAATCAGCAAAATGACAGAGTTCTATTCTCCACGCCGTCTGACCCCAAGGCAACGACGTGCCCACACACAGTATCTAACAGCAGGCGAGTCAGGGGGAGCTTAACGTCGAGGGTGTCTGCAGCAATAATCCATCACCTCCCAGGCTGTGACCGCTATCCCAGCTGGCAAAGTAGCGGTGTGATTCGGAAGAGTGACGCTCAATCAATTAGTATCCAATAACTGACAGCGATGAGCTTGAGCATGCCAGCAGAGAACAACAATATCTGAGCCACGCTTCATTTCATATCTGTCATTTAAATGGCACACTGGCTGCACCCTCAGCAATTATTATGGTGTTTTATTTATATTAAACAGGATGTGCACAGAGTTCATGATGATTTCATTTGAACCCAAAAGCAGTTGATTGAATTTCTGATGTGTAAACATTCAACAAGTCTCCTCTCAGGCCCAACTTATTTCCAAAATATGGACCATCAATTGCTGCCGTTATTTACGATTAAATACCACCAAACTGAGCCAGATTAATCTGGATATAAACCTTTAACCACTTAGCCTGAGGAACTCCTACATTCTTTGCCTCTTAATTTATTTACATGTACAGTGACTGACTATGTGGAAAGAAGAAGTAAATCGTAGAAGAAGCATGAAGAAATTGAAACAAATATAAGATTCAGATGTTCTCATCTTATCTCATAACTAATTTTCCCATTCTTGACTGCCGTCCTATACTTCACAGAGTAGATTAGCATGTAAATGGAACAACCTGCTTTCTACGGAAAACCAGATGTGGGGGTAAAATGAGACAATATTTATCCTGTTGTTAGCTTTTCCTCTTTCGGTCATCCATCACTTAGACTGGAAACAGTGAGAGCAGCGGTGCATATGAGGGAGACCGATGACGAGGTGTGAGAGGCGGAAAGAGAAGTTTTCTTTACTGTCAGTTAACCACAGAGTGTGTAGAGAAATTTTCAGCGTCTATCAATGTCAGTGACATGTGATCATTATGGTGATGACTAAAAGGAGGAGGCTCTCACCCTGCGTGCCAGCCCCAGGGCGATGTAACACTTCTCTCCAGCATCTGTGATCTCCAGTTCGTAGTAGTGGAAGCGTGTGTTGAGAGGCCGACGGGCCTGAGCCAAACCCACGTCCACAATGCTTTTCCCTTTTCCTACATACTCCAGCAGCTGTGGATGCAAAAAATACATACTGGTTAAGATCATTTAAAACACCTAGAAGGAGAGTAAAACATAGAATAAATACTGAAGCAGTTTGTTTAAACGGGGTCAAACTATTGCACAATGCCTTTATTTTATACCTTTACAAATGTGAGTCGAGAAAAATCATTATTATTTCACAAATATTTGTGAACTTAAGGGTAACTTTATATATTAAAACAGCTGTAGTCTTAAACAAGACTTGCCATCCTTTCTCCGCTTGCTAAACTCAGTGGTGTTGCTTTTAATGTTACGCTACTTATATTATTTAACTTTACATATATAGCGCTTTGCCCAACATTTACAGAGTCAGTGAGCTGACTTTATGACCCTTCTTTACTTCTGTTACATTTGGCCCTGTCTTATAATTTCAATTGTGCCCACAGTGGCAGCATGTGCCACATAAAAACTAATGTCCTGCTGCATATCCAAGGTTGCTTCTGTTCTACTAACCTCCATAATGCACCACTTTTACAGCTTATTCTGAAAAGCTCAAGCAGTTTACACAGGTTAAATGAGGCATTCAATGTACTTTCTTTCTGATTACCTGAAACACTTTGCTTTTACCCAAGCAGCTGGTTAGATCTACGGTATGCTGAGGTGTGTCAGCTAGATAGTACAAAACTAGAGGAAGATTTTAAACAAATGATAACTGCAAAGCATTTCACTGCTAGAGAAAACAAGTCTGATTTTGCACCGGCATGGCTGCTGCCTCCATCTGAGTTTGGTACAGACAGGAGATGATGTTTTATTCACACAATACCACAATGTTAGATGAAAATGTGCAAAAAAATAGGCTGTAAAGTCATGCTATTCTTCCTTTTTTGGGAAAAATAGGTCATGATTGGAGCGGAGGAAATCACCACCACCAAACTAAAACCATTTCCAGAGTGACCTTCCTAAATGTCATCAGAGCCGTAGATGAACACATGTACTTATAATATGACCATCTGAAGATAACTACACTAGTTAAAGAAATAGACAGAGCAGTTCTGCAAAACATTGCATTACTAAAATGTCAATTTGTCCAGTTAACCTCTTTTTTCTTAAGAAAAAGGTTGCATGACTTTTCAATGAGATTTCTCATGAAATTCAACAACTGCCCCTTCAGCATTAAATACCAGCATGGTGTCTAATTTACCTGATTCATCCACATTCACAGCCTCATTCATTTCTGGTGAAGTTGTGTTTTCCTTCTCCTATTTTTTGGCATTATATTAAAATCACCTCAAGCGGTAAACAGCCTCTCCGATGTTGTAACTGCGGCTGACCTCATTCAGATAAAAGCTGATAGTAAATCACTCACAAATCTATAAACAGCCATCAGTTTCTGTTTATTTGTTGACAATATTGAATTTGATGACATGATGTTGTTAAAATGAGGTTGAAGTAGAAAAAGAAACCTGAACATCTATGTTTTTTTTAATTAAAGAGAAATCATACAAAATAATAAATCAACAAGTTGAAAGTGAAAATAATTTGAAACCAAAGTAACCTCAAAGACAAAACAATGAAAGTAATAAATGGACCAAAGTGATCAGTGAAAGATTATTATGAATAAATACAACTCACTTCTGTAGTACTATTTAAATTTTGTCTTTGAGGCCATTTTTCAAATTATTTTATTCACTATCAAGCACATTTTTTTCATTATTGGGAGATTTTGGTGATTTATTCTGACGCAAATCTAATCCCTACAACCAGTTTGCATTATTATAAACCTGAAAATAATACTTTCAGCCATAAGAACTCTTCCGTTAAAGATATGTCTTGTTTTTTCCATCCTGGCTGCTCACATGTAGCGTTAGGACATGCACACGTGCTACTGAGCTGCAGTTAATGCAGCAGCCTATAAGCCACTTGCACAGGGCACGGCCAGGTTTGTATAGAAATAATAGACAGATAAGTGCGCGGGTGGCAAACAAGCTGCTCTGTAACAGTGTATCAACGGCTGAGTCAGACACAAACACTGCAGCTCTGCCGTCATGGAGAGGGGTGGGGACCCAAACAGAGAAAGACAGAGAGGCCAATTCCCTCTGGGAAATATTTTTTATAATAATTATCTTTCTCTTAATATCAATTCAAAACTACCATCACAATTTCTGTACTGACGTCAGTGTGGAAATAGATCAACGAATTCCATAAAGGTTTGATGATTGTGGACAGATTTCTTATATGGCAACACATTACTTTGGATTCCTCTGTTTAGCATTTAAAAGAAGACAAAACATTTATTATATGGTTTATAACACACTATAATGTAGCCGTATGCAGCTAAATGGACACTTTAAGCAATTATTACCATGCAGTAATAATTTGTCAGCAATTATCACTTCTAACATAGAGATAATTTGTCAAACATCACTATATTTTCCTGCACCATCTTGTGTGTCTCTGCTCATGGGTGGCCAAAGAAGGAGTGACAAATGATAAGAAATAACTCTTATAAATGCTGAATATGGAACTTGAAAGTGTTGCCTCATAAGGTGTTTAGATAAATTGTTCTGTCAGCTAATCATAATTTGAGTTATGCCAAGAATTTGTAAGTGTCTGTATATGTTGTATGTATGTATATTTATAGTTTAGGGTTCATCACAATCCACTGACTTAACATTTCACTCTAGTAACTCTATCTGACTTATGAGAAGCTGGTTAAAAAGGCAAAACTGATGCAGTAGAGCCACACAGGATTTTTTTATTCAATACTTTTTTTTTCCTTGTCAAAACCTGGTGCCTACTTTACTCACAATAAAACTTTGAAAGTTTGGTTGAAGATTTGGATACATTATGCTGGTAGTGGCAAACATAGCCTCAAACTGCTATCCTCAGTCAGAGATAAGAAACAGCTAAGAGGCCTGGTGAGCTCACTTCTTTCAAATTCCACACCACCAAATTTTTTCCATAGTCAAACTTTTATTCTGCACCCACAGCTGACCTTGAGTAAAGCAACTCGCTTTAGGCAATTTATCAGGGTTCACTCGGCTCCATCTGGACTCACAGAAACTGCTCACCGTGCCAGTCACTTTGACGTCATGGAGACGGGCCCAGTCCTCCTCGTGGCTGTCAACTATCATCTGTCCATCATCCTCCTCCATCCCCCATTCAGCGTTCAGGTCCAGCAGAACTTCTTCCCCTAAGGAGTGCATCCCAACGGCAGGGTAGAGGGTATCAGGAGACGCTGCGATGTCCACACTGCCAACCTGAAAACACATTCAGAGACAGTTCTGTTTGGGGAAATGTAGGAGGGATCTACGATTTACATAAAACAAGACAAATTCAACTGTAAATTTGTATTGGTTGAATACATTTTGCTCAATACAGTAGTAAATTGGTACATACTTCACTGCCATTTTTGGTGAAAAACACTGTTAACTGTCCATCTTCAGAGTCCAGAGATATTCCACAACCAATTCTGTCACCTCTGCAGCATTTTGAACCAAACTGCTGTCCTACAGTGTTGCCATTATACAGCCTGCAAGAAGAAAAGAAAGAGAGGTTGGTGACCCAATGCAGCAGGTGTTATACCTTCCTTCAATCACACTGGGAAGATGTTCATTAAGAAAAACAGAAGAAGATACTCAGGAAATGCATTGAGTAACAGAAATAAAAATTTACAGTCAATAGCTTGTATGCAAGTAAGTCTCTATTTTGTAAATAAAATTATAAAGCACCCTCGTGACGAGGGATTTAAGTTGTTGTATCATGAACTGAAACATCCTCAGTTCAGTTTCAGCCAGAGACCTTTGCTGATTGTCTAACACTATGTCCAACTCAGTCCAATAGTTTACTCATCTCTCTACAGTCAAAGCTCTACTAAAGACAAAAACAATGAGTTGAGTATGTTAAAAATAACTGGTATAATTTAGTTTAGTTACTTTTAATTTGCTGACTTCCCTGTGATGATGTCACCAGTGCTTGTGTACTGTTGGTGCCTTTCAGTTCCCAGCACTGTGTGCCGTTTTTAGGGAAAGTGCTATAGTGTTGAAATGATTTCACACCAATTTGCATTACATTCCCATAAACACCAGGAAACATAGAGTAAACTGTCACTGGGTAGATGTCCAAAGTTGCACAATAAATCCTGGTGTTTGTTGCATCACTACAAGGTCATCTGAAGGACTAGTCCGACCTACTGCAAAGGTGAAGCTCCTCTAACATTCGTCCAGTTCCTTAAACATACTACCAAGCTAGTCATTAAAAGTAGTATCCGTTTCAAATAGCCAGACAATCAATATGAGGGTGCTCAGTCAGGCCCTGCCAAAGTTAATTCCACTGAACTCTTTGTAAAAAGACAAAAGCTTTCTGTGCAATTGTGCAATAATGAAGTGCATTAATCTTCATGTGATGTATGTATATGAAAATCATCAACACATACTTGCCATCATCAGCATGAAAAGCCACCGAGTCTGGGAGCCAGCCTGGCTGATGGTCCAGTTTGTACAACTGAGGCACCAAACCAACAGCAATCATCCCCCTCACTCCTGTATCGACGATGGTCACCTGAAAAGACCGCAAGCACCATTATCATCGAGAAAAACAATGCAAAACATCCCTCTAATCAAAAATCTCCTTGACTTTGTTAGAGCTTTTTGTTTTTAAAGATAATGTTTTTCCTCAAATTTACAACAGTAATCTGACCAAATTTGTGTTTGAATTGAAACAGTATTAACATAAAGTTCTAACAACATGATATTACGAAGACATGAGCATCAAAACATAGAAGCTGAAGAGATGAATATTCTTTCTAACATGAGGTGTCATTTTTGTTATCCATGACGCTGACCTAAAATTTAAAAGACAGCAATGAAACAACAGCTCATGAAGTAGTCATTACATATCACACATGGCAGTCTTTACTGTTGTGAAACTGTATAAGCACTGTTGAGACAGTAGAAGAAGAGTAGGAGTAGTTGTGAGGGTGAAAGACACAGATATATATCTTGTCTTGTGGGGGGATGTTGCCAGACAAGAGTGAATCAATAATAGCGATAAATTGAAAATATTCACAGTACTTGTATGCTCATAAATAAACAGAATATAAACAAGAGAAGCAGTCTTGTTTGCACAACCAGGACTATTTTATATTTCAATGAACAAGATGAAAAGTCTACAAGCTTTGATTAAGTGCTTTAGGGTAAATGCTAATGCTCGCATGGCGATGTGCTCACCATATACTACCATGATGGTGACATCTTAGTTTAGCATGACAGCATGCTAATATTCTCTTATTAGCTCAAAACATAGCCTAAAGTTCATGCAAATGTCACTAGTTTTACAGGAATTTAGTCATAAATAAAAGAATTGTATCAAAATGCGAATGCTAACGGTAGCATAGTCAGCAGATCAGCAAAGTTAGAAAGATTCCTTCTCAGTAGACCATAGGAATCTATCTAGTAGTTTTTAAGATATTAATAATGAAATATATATATATATATATATATATATATACACATAAAAACATTTTATTAATAATAATAATAATAATAATAATAATAATAATAATAATAATAATAATAATAATAATAATAATAATAATAATAATAATAATATTGAATATTTTGTTCGAAGTGTTAGCCTGACTGTGGTGCCTAGTTAAAAACTTTAATGGACTTTATGGTAGCAACATCTTACAAGACAAACAGAAATGTTTCAAACAGCTCACTTCAGTGCTGCAGGTTTGTTTTCAAGAGAAGCTGCTTCTTCAGAATCTACCTCTGATTTTCATATGTTTTATGTTGGCACCGCTTCTCTTTTCACTTCATGAAAATTTCCAGTCCAGCTTGAAACCATATAGTATCTCTTTGTACAACCTGACATGATGGTTCAAAGTGAAAACCCTTAAGTAAAAAGCTGGCCGGCACCATTGTTATCATAACTGAATACTGACCATATGACATCATCCCCAGGGAGCCATACGCGGACGCAATGCAATCGGAGCACTGCTGGCAAATCCAGGGCAAGGAGGAGAGGAAACTTTTAAGTTCTTTCCCATGACCTCAGCACCGGTCTCCTGAGAGTCAGAAGTAATATTTCTCTTTTGTTCTGTCTCAGTGTAAAACGTGGAGATAAACTCTAAAATCTTCGATCAGATCTACAATCAGCATCCACTTAACAATTGTTTATTACCATGCTCATATGCCCGTTTACGCAAATGGTCTCCTCCCTCCTCCTACATGACTCCCATAAAGTGAGTCACAAGGACAAAGCACACGTAAGTGCAAAGGTTGAGAGGGTTAGTTAGAATTTCACTACACGTCAGAGGCAACAGGATGTGTGTGGTAGGCAAGTCTGAACATGGTTTAGTCTGAAACAGTCCCTGGCTCGGGATGTTTCTGCAGTACAGCATCTACAATACTGACAACAGTGAAATAAACAAACAGTGCATGGTCTGAAATGACCTGAGACTTATTTGAGTACATGAAATCAATTGGTCAGGGCTGAGATAACTGAGTCATCAGACTCATCAGGTCAAAAGCACCATAGAAACTCTGTTGTACAGTAACTGTGTGTGCAGAAGCTGTAAATACAGTGTTGCTTCTAACTCAGCTTATGAGCTTTACTGGATGTTACTCAAGGCAGTTTTCAAATAAAGGGTCAGATTCTGAGGACACTGGTGTTAACAGTAAAGTCTGGTACATTTTAGCCCCAGGGCAACAGCTAAGAACTGCTTCTGGTTCTTATGTAGGAACGAAGTGCATATTGAAGACTACATTTGATAGAATTTACATTTTGAAGCAAGCAGCTGGAAACACAAGCTTAGCCTTTGTCCAAAACCAATAATTGGCTGCTTCGAATTACCACGCTTTTTAATTTAGAAAATGGTAATTTAGTAGATGGTATATAAAGACAGACAACAAATCAGAGGTAAAACCTGAACCCTTGACCTCTACAGTGAGGAGATCTGGTGGCTGTTATGCTGTGGGGAATAAGGGTCACTACAAATCAATCCAAAGTTGTTCTGAGTGATCACCCAAAGAAGCGCAGCTATTTATTTCACTTACAGAAGATGACTCCCAACAACATGTTTGCGTTCAGAGATTTGCAAGATACAGCGCTCACAGCTGATTAAAAAAAACAATGTCAAAGTGCACTGATGTCCAACATCTTACAACGACTAGTTCTGTTGGCTTTTCCTTTAATTCTTCGTCCGTCTATATATAGTGCCCTGATATCCCCACCAGCCATAGCAACAGTAACTACGGAGGGTGGGTCTTGCAAATCTTCTGTATAAAGGGAATCTTTTTGTTTGTAGCATGAATACTCTGCAGAAAAATGTGTGAGATCCCAAAGACTGACTTTACTGAGGCTGTTTCTGAGACTAAATATCTTGAAACTTCTTAAGATTCTCTTCTGATCCTCTCTGAAAATATATTCTTGCCTCCTTATAATTACAAATGCTTCACAGTAATAAAAAGAGATGTGAATATAAAGATTTCAAGATGTATTTTCTTAATCTTGAAGTGAAATCTGGCAAATTGACTAAACAATACATATCAAAGTCATTCCGGAAAAGGGGTACAGTGGGTTTGACAAGCCTGATTGACATACAGATGAAAAGTTGTATTGTGATTTTGGCATATATGACTTGAAGAATCTGCTTTGGCTTGAACATTTATTGTATGCTCAGTTCCAGCACACATTGTAAAATGACCCGCCAAGTAATTCTAAAAATCTGTTTTCAAGCTGAAACATCTTTGTTTTTCAAATGCATGCTACTCCCAGGAGGGTTCATGATTTCTTTCTCATTATGACTCAAGAACATAAACCCAAGCAGTCAGACACAGTGGCCTGCCAAGTCTCCTCGCATCACATCATCCATAATATAGACGTACACAATTACCTTAAAATGTGTCTCTGGTTATTGACTAAAACAATACAAACTCATCTTTGTGTATTAAAACTACATGTTTAGATGTGTTTTTCCATGAAAATAATCTCTTCCTGCCTGGAAACGGCTCAGATGTAACTCTACACCATTGCTCACTTAGGAATGTGCAGATCTATGAACGTCCAGCATCTATCTACATCCAATCCTCTGCCACTCGCTACAACTCAAGCACACCAGCTCACATATGACTCTGCTCAAACACTGGTAAACTAATCTGCACTACACAATGGCAACTTTTAATACTGGAGTACTTCAACCATACATAATATATCTGAAAACAAATGACACACAAAGCCCCTTTTCTTCGTTTTTCAGACTGTCATTTATGCACTGCAATTTCATGGTGTAAAATGATCACCAATGGTGTCAGCGCCCTATTTCACTCATGATCTGTCTTCTAGCAAATAAAAAACACTATATGGGCATGTTAACAAAGTTAAAAAAAAGACTTGATTTTCACTGGTGGGCATCTTCAACACTACATACTAACTTCACAGTAAATTATTTTACAGTTCAGATACAAAAAATGAAAGCGCTTCATATTTTTCACCAGTTACACAGTGACTTTGAATCACTATTGACAGTTTTAAATAAACCATATAATATTTAAGGGAATATATCTGAGCAGTGTAGCAGTTCAAAATTCCTTATGTGCATCGGCATCCTTAATTAAACAAAATCTTATCTAGATTCCAGTGTAAGCAGTTTACATAATCAAATCAGATAAAATTAACATGTAGTGTGGAAATATGGGCTTGTTTATTAGTAGTGCACAGTAAAAACACACCACAGTATAAATTAGTTCAGTAAATCCCAGTGCTTTTCACTTCTTTATCCTTTTGCTCTAAAGTGGATGATGAGAAAACATGTCCTGAATGGACTCATATCACACTGTTTCATTAAAACATATGTTTCAGATAGTTCATAACTGAAAGAACTAAAAGTGATTGGAAAAGTGCTGCGCTGTCAAACTTGTCAGCTGGAAAATTGAACAGTCCAGCTTATAATTGGTGAGAGGCAGATAATTTGATAACTTTGCTGCTAACGCTTCATTGTGCACAAAAGAGCATCGCAGTATCAGTTAATCAACAATGTAGCAGTTGTCACTTTAGCAAATCAAAACATCAAGCGGATCATATATTAGTTTTTATGTTATTTTCAAGAGGAACTCAATCCAAGACATCATGCTCACGGATGCATAGACTACGATGAACAGCAGTGTGATCAGTCAGGACACAAACTACAGTTTCTGTGAATCAGGGATCTAAAATCATGAAAAAACAAGTCATTAAATAACAAGCGAGGCTGTGAAAACAATCACTCTGGAGCTAAATGAGCAGGATTCAGAGGAAATAATTAGTTCTTACTTCAAAATAGCGGTTTCTTTTCGACAACGGCCTGGACGCCACAAAACAGCCGACTTCATCTGAGTTCCCATGATACCTACAAAGAGATGCAAAAGGAAGAGAAATATTACTATGGACTTATATCTAAGTGTACACTTAGTACAAAGGACCATGTGTTAAATCAGTTTCGTCACCTCCAGTTCTCAAGGTGGAATTGCTCATCACTTGTTACCTGAGTATGTCTCCGTCTCTCAGCATCCTTTTCAGTCGCTCCCGGTAACGCACTGCTCGCACCTCACGGATCTCTCGAATTCGTCTCCTCCAGTTCCGAAAGCGATAATGAAGGTTTATGTCGTCCATGTCTGAAAATCATTACAATCTACGACACAAAAAGCACATTTGGGACAAAAGAACATGTTTCAATATAATAGCGTTCCTTTGAATTGATCTGAAGTTGCTTAAGCAGTTTTGTGAACAACAGGTGCATCTCCATTTAAAGCAAAGGGGAAAACATCAGGTAAACTCAAACACTGCTGAATCTGATCTTCAGGTGTTCTTTCATTGGCGCACATTTTAGTTTCAATCACCATAATCATAACAGACAACTGTAGGATGATTAACTATTTTGTTCAGTCATAAAAGCCATAAGCAGAAAGGTGGGGCGATGCAGTGGCAGCACAGGTCTTTATCATAAAACAGCAAACAACTTTGATCATAACATGATTTCCACGGTTGCCTGACAACACGCAGGACCTGGGCTTGATCCTCAGGCCAAACCCTTCCTGTGAGCTGTTTTTTCCATTCACTTTTAATCCCACATTCCAAAGACAAGCAAAGGCCTGGACACAGACCTTGTACTGCCAGCAGGCATGAACGGGAGTCCCCAGCTGTGTTAGCACTGTGATGGTCAGGTGTCTCCTCTGGGTGCGAACTCATGCACAGTCTGGCTCTTCTGGTAATTCCCGTGTACTGGAGACACCCAGGTTCCAGAAATCTATTCCTTAAACACTCAATACTAATATTTAATGTAATATAATTAGCATATTATTTACTCAAGTAACCATATAGTCTTAAAAATGTGACAAAATAGCTAAAAGCACTCAGGGCGATAACAAACTGCTTACTATTCTCAAACGACACTTCAATCCTAAAACTATTTTACTAGAGAACGATACCTAAACTGAAAGTCTGGAAATTTGACAATGCAGCAACTACAGGAAATTTGACATTTTTTGCTGCATAAATTACTATTACTGTTTTTTTTTTTTTACCCCCCTGTCAATCAACTAATCAGGTAATAGTCTCAGTTCTGAATCCATTATTCTTTTTTTTAGTTATGCAATCACAGCTAGGATGACTCAGGTAAAAGCACCTTTAAACAGTCTGCTCTGCCTGTTGTTTATTCAGAACAAAAGTATCTCACTGTGTGGATTTTGTATTTTCACAATACTACTGGTGGATTATTACACAGCCACGAGTAGGAGTAAAACTGTCTCATTTAAAAAACTGAAAAACAAAACTGAAAGTGTCGTGTGCTTCTAGTAAAATCGAGCTATGAACGGACATTAAAGGCGACTTTTCTTATAATGCGGCCACACTTGAGTTACATACGACTGAATAAAATACCAGGATCTAACTGTGTTTAAATAATGTGGAAAAAAAAAACATACGAGCCGTCCCTAAACGCAGCATCGCATTTCCCAAACTACAGCAGGACTCGGTTGGCCGGCTAGCTGTTTTCAGCGTTACAACACTACTGCGCTGTGTGGCTCGTTATATGCCCTAAACACAATTATTCCTCAGGTTATACACACACATTTCAGAGCCCCTCTGTCTTACACGGGTTCCTTACTGTTTTACAACTTGTAACGCGTCGTCCTTCGGGTTTTCTTCCAATTTTAAGGAGGTGAAGTCTGTCACTTTACGTCCAACCTGAGCTGTCGGAAGTCCCGCCTCCTCCACCAATCAGAGGTGAGGATGAATGCAGGGTGAAGTCTTTAACCTCTGCAGTGCTGCATGTTGTCCGCTGTTGAGTTTCAAATTTTGGTTTTACAGTCGCTGTTTCAAATGTTCTTCCGGAGTAGTAGATGGAGTTAAGAATCGGAGCCATCTTAATATAATTTGTATTTATTTATTTATTTTGTACACAAAAATGAAAAATGTGCATTTTCCTACAATGAAAAAAGAAACTTGTTGAACCAACTTAAATTAATTGCTTGAATTGACAACATGCAATTGAATCCATCCACCCATCCATCCATCCATCCATCCATCTATCCATCCATTATCTATACACCATTTAATCCTCATTAGGGGTCACGGGGGGCTCGAGTCTATCCCAGCTGAGTGAAGGCAGGGGACACCCAGGACAGGTCACCAGTCTGTCATAGGGCTACACTTAGAGACAATCACACTCACATTCACACCTAAGGACAATTTAGAGTTACCACTTAACCTTAGCATGTTTTTATATGGTGGGAGGAAGCTGGAGAACCTTGAGAAAACCCAAGCAAGAAAGAAAGATCCCAGGCTGGGACACAAACCGGTGTTGTTCTAGTTGCAAGGAGACAGTGCTAACCACCAAGCCACGGTGCAGCCCCAACTGAATTCAGTTTAACCAAATTAATTTAACAAGTAATCCTAATGCCACTTGTTTAGCTTAGACATGCTTAAACCAGCAAGCAGGAAATGTTCCTTCAACATTGCCTAACATTACCTACAAGTTCTAATAATGTTTTAATGAAAAACATTTTTTAACTAATATTAAAAGACCTCATTTCAGGTAAGTTATCTCACACATTGTTTTTTAGTTGCAACTTTCAGACACTGACTTGAGGATCTTGTCAGACTATGTTACATGATAACAAAAAAAGAACGTTCTTAAACCAGCAATCAAAAAAATGTGTTTTTTTTAAAAATATTATCAAGGCTTCAGATGACATAATGTTTTATTTATAAAATGTTATTGCAGTGTATATTGCCAAAGGTAGAACATTTTGCCTGCAATATCTGGAGGATGCTTTGATTATGTGGTTGAGGGGACATATTATAAAACCTTCTCACAGTGTTACATGACAGCAAAGGAAGCATGATGCAAAATTCAAAAAATCTTTTAGGAAGAATAGTTTTTGAGACATTTATCCTGTCTTTCAGAAGAGCAAACTTCCTACTAAAGACATTTCTAAAAATTTATAGAATTTTCTTAGAACATTTTTAAATCAACAACGAGAACAACAAAACTATCTGGCAAAACCGTTTCCATTGCTGCATCTAAAATTTAAGGAAACTCAACTGTTGGTATAGATTTTCATTTCCTACATTAATTTGTTATTTAGTGTTGTTTCAGTTGTTGTTTTCACTTTTTATTTAGTTACATGTGACCTCTTGCTACAGGACGAATTTCTCCCAGTGGTGCCGGTTTATTTGGTTTGCTCAGAGTCGGATCCTTCAGCTATCAGGCTGCTCTGCTGTGGACTCGACTCCCAGATTATGTTTGGAAGGCAGAAACCCTTGTTAGTTTTAAATCAGGCTTAAATCAGGCTTTCTCTGTTTTCTATCTGCTTTTTTTTGGTCTCTCTCAACTTCACCCTCACCCAAACCGGTCAAGGCAGATGACTGCCCTGCCTGAACCTGGTTCTATTGGAGGTTTCTTCCTGTTAAAAGGGATTTTTTTTCTTTGTACTATCACCAAAGAGCAGCTCAAAGAGAATCTTAAAATTTGTTGAGTTTCTCTCTAGAACACAATAACATAAGGTCTTCACTTCACTATGTGAAGTGCCTTAAGATGACTTCTTGCTGTGAATGGATTCTGTTTAAATAAAGTAGAATTCAAGGGAAGTGAACTGAAATTGATCTGGCACAACAGAGCAAATCCTGAACCGTAAAAGCTGACATTTTTTCCAAGCAACAGCCTAAAACTCAATTTACAAGCCAATTTACCAAATACTGTATTATTATAAAACACATTTTTGTGAGGAAGTAACATAAGAAAATGTGCTCTGACTAACAAAAGAGGTGGGAGGGTTTGGTTCTGGTGAAAAATAAAGATCCCCTGTCAGACTGATGCAAAAAACACCTCCATGAAATCAGAATTACACAGCAAGTTCCAGGAAGCTGAGATATGAAAGGTCTGAATTCTTTTTTTTTGCTTTACTGCATATCATAATCTCATATTCTCTCTTACCCTGATAATTAGATCATGTTTTCCAGACTCTATTCTCGTTGGCATTATCTGACATTGGGTGGTCACTGACTGTATATTAATGATATATCACTGTAAAACAACACTGTCAGGGTTTTGTGATCCTGTCTTCTAATTTAAAGTGTTTGTGACTCACGCGATGTGGAATTTTCAGGGTGGGACTTTTTGCTATTAATGTCTTAGTCATGTAGCCTTGAGTGGCACTCCTTCAGCTTCTCACTGTCCACCATCTCCTCTCAATCTTTAGCCAGAGACTCAGTAAACACACACACACACACACACACACACACACACACACACACACACACACACACACACACACACACACACACACACACACACACACACACACACACACACACACACACACACACAGTGAACAAAGTGTTTGTTTCGTGGTTGCTATTTAAAGACAAGTCACGACAATGTCGACCAAAACAAGCATGAGAACGGTCGAAGTAACTAAATACTTTTATTGTAACTGAGGATTGTTTTAAAGCCCTTGGCTTATTTTGTGCATTGTGAGGCCACTAAGTTCAGCCATTCATCGGTTAAAACTCTTTTTACTGACTTTGTGTGCTGATTTGGACTCAAACCAAGAGTGCAATGTTGTTGTCTCCATAGAATCACCAGATACTGAACAACACCATAGCAAACTGACAGACTGTAAAACTACTTAATCTATTGGGAATTGGTTTAGCTACTTGAAATTTATTTTAATGAATAATGTCATGGTTGGTTTTGTGTTATTGCTTTAGAAAATGTAGTGGCGTAGAATCAAGCAGCATTTAGTAGTAGTACTTGAATAAATGTACTCTGAAATTTCTGCATACTTTTTCATTTTCAGTATATTTCAGTGTTCATTCAACTAATGGTTCCTGATTATAAAAACAATTTGAATACATTTAGAATAGACAGATGTTGTCGAGTTGATATTCACTTTACGAGGACAGCGTGTTTGTTTTGTGTCGTTTTTTACTTTGCAGGATCTCGATTGGTTGGTCATATTAAAGCATCACCTCTGTAAATGACTGTAAGTGGGGAAAAGGCAGAGGAGTGGAGTAACAAACAGCAATCACTCGCAATTTAAGTCAGTGCAGAAAACATTACTATCCTGCAGGATGACAGACAACAAATGGTATGAGCATGCGTGAGTCTGTGTATGTGTCAGGCAGTCAGAGACAAGTCAAACGGGGTGTGCGCAGCTGTGTGGAAATGAGAGGGAAAGCTAACATTCTCCATCACGTACCCTCCCATACCTTTCCTCACTGGTTTCGACTCTTTAAAAGCTGCTGCCAGTGGCGTCTGTCAGCGTCATTATCAACTTGACTTGGCTTGAGGGAATTTTACCCACCTTTGGATAGAGAGAGAGATAGAGAATCTTGTCTAGGGAGCTACATTTTAAAAATGCAACAGTGCAGGACAGAGCTAGAATAGGAAATCTATAATAGAAAACACTGAACAAGCCTGTGTTAAGAGACTGGACTGGACCCATTTGTTAGTGGAGACGTTTCTGTCTAAGATGTTTCTGTATTTAAACATCCTGGTCCTGCTCCTCCTGCAGACGGCTCTGTCAGGCCCACTGACCACACCAACCAGAGGATGTCCCACCTGTAAAGGAAAGCACTCACAGACTCAGCCGACAGTAGATGTAAATGCCACCAGTCTGGCTGTTGGAGAACCGTGTGGTGTCTACACTCTGAGCTGTGCCTCTGGTCTGCGGTGTGCACCTGCAGAAGATGAGCCGAGGCCCCTCCGTGCTCTGCTGGAAGGAAGAGGAGTCTGCAGCAACGCCAGCAGCGTCAGCCCGACTGAACAGGTCACCACTGTGGGTAAGGTTCATACAACTTTTTATGCCTGGAAGATGAATGAATGGAACAGAATCAGCCTGACTTTGGGTCTACTGTGGACTTTTGAACCCTTAAGGTGAACGTTTAATTTTATTTATCCGTTTTTGACAGGGTTACTATTGATTTTTTTTTCTCCAAGATGAGTTTTACCATCCATGTAGCAGTGGTTTAAATGTTATTAATATCCTAAAGCAAAACATATTACAAAATTATCTTTAAGAGGAGTTTTTGGGATGTTCATAAAAATTATCTTTGCACCTTCTCAATGAAATTTATCTAAAGCTGTTCAATTTAAACAAGCACTCTCAAAGGGATAAGTGATCAGAGCTAAATGTCTTTTTGTCTTTATCCTAGACTCAGCTCCTACTGAGGATCCAAATGAGGTAAAGAGCTTCTTCATGTGTTTCACTGACAGAGCACAATCAGACATTAGCTGCATGTATCTATTTAACTATGTCTCTGCCTACAGGCTCCATGCCGTAAGCTACTAACTACCCTCATCAGAGGTCTTGATGCCCATTTATTTAAGTCACATCATGATATCTACATGCCCAACTGTGACAAGCGTGGGTTCTTCAGAAAGAAGCAGGTGAGTTTGCAGATTTATTGGGAATTATTGAAACTATATGAACAAGAGAGGCTATATGTATTTGCAGCTGCAGTTTAGGGCTTCACTGTCTGTTTTGTTTGGCCTGTTTGTGCAGTGTTGGTCGTCTCGGGGTAAGCAGCGTGGAAAGTGTTGGTGTGTGGACGAGAACGGCATGCTGGTCTCCTTAAACACCAAACAAAAGGGCAGTCTGAATTGTTGAAATGCATGAAGGAGGGTGAAGCTTCAGTACCAGTTAGGATAAAGATGAAGGAGCACCAAACAGAGTGTAAAGGAACTGAACACAGCATCTCATATGTCCATTCTCCATCAGCTGAATGCAGCTCTCCACCACTGGGAAGCTGCTTCCCAAACAGGTTAAACTTTGTCTCCTTGCGCCCTCTACTGAACGTATGCAAACATAGTTATATTATTTAACATGTATACTAACATGAAATTATCCAGCTACATTTTAGCAAGAAAGTCAGTTAGGTCAGTCTGTAGTAACCTTTGTTTTCTGTTACGCAACAATTTATCTCTGCTTTAATTTGTAGAAACTGCACTTCAACAGTTTGGGCTCCAAATGTCCAAGTTGTTCACCTTTTCCTGTGTCACCAACCATGTTTCTGGAGTAAACTGAATTGGAAGCATGATCGCTTTCAGTTTAGGTTTGCTTATTTGTTTTTGAATGTTTTCACTGTTTAGTATTTATATATTTTACATATTCTTTTTGTTTTGTTTTTTACTTTGAAGCCACTGTAACTTTACTGTATTTGCTGTATACAATCTCTACATGTAATCCTATTTATGCTACTTAAAATATTATATTCTATTTATGTTAATATTAATAGTACCATCAGTGATTACCAACAAGAGCAGACAGCAGTGTTTTTTTTTTTTTTAGGCATTTTGAGAGTTTGAAATGTTTATGGTTTTAAAGAATTTGGGGGCATTATTACTTTTCAAGACTGATGCTTATGTACAGTATTACAAAAGTGTCCACGTGGGACTTATTTTTTTGTGGATTGTATGGGTTGTTTTAATAATAAAATGAATTATGAAAAAATGAAATGAAAGGAATCCATCTGTATTCTTGAAGGAGAAGAAATCAACACACTCCAGTATCACACCTGCTCGTAATCTGTTCATTAGGTTTGCATGAAAGGTTATAAAGTCTCAGTGTTACAGGCTGCTGCTTCCAGTATCCATCATGGAGTCAATGTTATGTTTGGCTGAAACAAAACCATCTGCTGTAGAAAGCACCATGGGGTTTATAATAACGTACACAGAAATAATACAGGAATAAAACAATTACACATTGCAACAGAATCCATTACAACAGTCTTTAATAGAGAGTATATTTTTCTAAAGAAAAATGCACAAATCTTGCACAAAATATTTTGTTTTGTTATGTTGGAGGTCATGAGTAGAAATTGGTCAGTTTTGCTCAAGCAAAGAAGGTTGAGAAAACCTCCATAAAATCTTAAATGAAAGGTTCAGTTTAACAAAAAACTGCCACTAACTACAGTGTCCCAACGCTATCATTTGCAGCTTACAAGACTACATGCTGTACATTTACAGTCATGGCGTGGGGGTGAACCCGAGCAGAGAGCACAAAGGTGGATTTTATTATTTAAACAGAAGTCAAGGTAGTGCTGGACGGGGTGAGAAAAACTGATGTCTGGAGTAACTAAACTAAAGGGGAGGGTGGGGGGTGACAGTACCAGGAACCGGCGGCCCGGTTGGCGTTCTCCGTGGTGGGGGTAGGTTGATGGCGGAGAGCGGGCAGGAGAGCCTCGTTCCAGGGGGGGGGCAACAGGCGGGGTGTTTTCCAGAGCCGAGGGGGGCACATGGCAGGCAGAGACCCTCCATGATGAGTAGGGGATCCAGGAGCAGGCAGCAGGTCCAAGGTGAGGGAGGGAGGAGGGAGGTCTGGTCAGGGCTGGATCCAGAGTGCAGGAGATGGGGGGGCAGAGCAGGTGGAACCGGGCAGCTGGGTCAGCGGAGCTAAACAGGGTTAATCAAGGTAAAGCTTTTCAATGGAAAAATCTTAGCGAAGGGTCAAGGCTAGACGACTGACTGCGTGAGCAGAGTTTACTATCTGGCAGGGTGTGGAGTGTCAGGCCAGCTTTTATGGTGGAGATGATCATTTGAGTTCCATTGATGAGTGATTGGTGATGAACAGCAGCTGGACAGAGCAGGAAGGTGGAGAGAGGAATAGGAGGAAGGAGGATGAGGGAGGATGAGGGAGGTCAGGTGGAGGCTGAAGCTGGGACCGAGGAGGGAGCCCTGACATTTACATAGTTTTTTATTCTTAGGGTCACAAATAAAAAATGCACAAAAAAAATGACTATTAAATAAGATATAAGCGACCTAGAAGCATTTAAGTGAATAGAAAAAAAGCAAAAATATATATTTCTTACATAAAATGTGTTCTATAGGGCTCAAGCAAAAGATAAAGAAAAAAATACAGTTTTACAAAAGTGTCATTTATTATAAGATCATGTTGTTGTAGTACTTGCAAATTTGAAATGTAAACTTGGTAGATAAGCAAATTGGATGATTGTCTATTGCTCTAAAATAATATTTTGTCTGCCTCATTTAAAAGGTACAAAATTTTACAGACACTGGCTTTGAGGTTGGTGCCCTGAATTGTCTTGTGACCCACAAGGTAATTTAAGTGAACAGAAACCCTGATAAAATACACATTTCTTACACATTTACACACTCTCTGTTTGTTTTTTTCTTATTTTTTTTTCTGGGGTCAGAAGTACACATTTCTGCATTTTAAAAAGCCCAAGCAAAAAAAATCCCTAAAAAAGATTTAATCCCTAAAAAAGATTTAATTCAATACAAAAACACCACTAATGTTTTGCAAAAGTTTTATTCATAATTGCTGCAGTGCCTCCAAGCTTATAATAAACTGATGTTATAATCGTTAAATAACATTCTGTTATGTCCAATTATAACTAATCCACACGTGCATGAGATAACAGCAGATTATTTGGCCTATTGTTTAACCGAGCTGACTGTAATCCTGCCTGTTGTCGCTGCTGCACCTGTTTGCGTCATTGCTGCTGGACTCTGTGGAGCAGTCAGAAGCTGGTTCACAGAGCTGACAGGCTGCAGGGACTCCAGCAGGCGGACCTCAGTCTGCTGCTTTACATACACAGGACAGACGACATTCACCTGCTCGCTGACGGCTCACCTAGTTAAGTGCGATGTCTTCTCCCAGCGCCTCCTCCAACCCTCTGAGCTCTCTGGCGCCCAAAAGAAAAACCAAGAAGAAGCACTTTGTGCAGCAGAAGGTGGAGGTTTTCCGAGCCAGTGACCCCGTGCTGAGCGTGCTGATGTGGGGAGTCAATCACTCGGTAGCTATGTGAGCTGTTCACTGCCTTTATTGTATGTGTGTGAGAATGTTCATTAACTATTTATCCACTGATCATGCGCAGATTAATGACCTGGGCCAGGTGCCGGTACCTGTCATGCTGCTCCCAGACGACTTCAAAGCCAGCACCAAGATCAAAGTCAACAACCACTTCTTCAACAAGTACTGTGCTCTGCTCTGCTCTGCTCTCTCTGCCTCATTGTAGGAACCTTCATCCTGCTTCCTGTGAATTACACACAGTTCTGTGGCTCTTATGATTTATTTCACGGCCTGCCCTTATCACAAATTGCAGACCCCTCAGAGAACAACAGGGCTTTTCTCCGCTAAGAATACCTTTAACACCACCACAGCTACAGCAGCAATATTAACAATGAAGCATGCAATATTGTGCGCAAGCTTTAAAGAATGATGCTTCATATTAAAGTAAAAAAAATGCAGCATAATTAAAAACCAGTGAGAAGTTTCAGTGACTGTGTAGCTCTAAAACAAATACAAAAAACCCAAACACAAAAAGCTAGCATTCATGTGAACATGTGGTTGGACTCCTAGAAGATGAGTGTCAGTCAGAGTATGCTAGAAAATGATAATTATTTATGAAAGCTGAGCTTTACAGTGGGTTTGCCTTGAGATTCAGTTTCTATACGGATTGAGCTGAGAAAACTGAGTGGCTTTCACTAATCCTTTAATCCATTCAGGAATCTAGGTTGTGTAAAGACTTATAAACAGACGTGAGAAGAACAATAAAATATGTTTTTGAACCTAAAGTGCTACTACTTCGGTACAATCTTTGGTAAGATTTAAGTGTTTTTATGTCACTTGATCTGCAAACTCTTAAACTGGAGGAAAATAATTTAGTCAGATAATATGAATAGTTCAGCATCAGACTGTCAGCTACTCTGTGAAGAATGTTACTGCTCAGTAAATCAGTGCATTCTTGTTTTTTTCAATTTATAAAAACATGTTTGTTCCTCAGAGAGAATCTTCCAGGACAGTTCAAATTCAAAGACTACTGTCCACAAGTGTTCAGAAATCTGCGAGAGCGCTTTGGCATCGAGGACCAAGATTACCAGGTATGACAGTGAACTAGAGGCTGACTGATACCAGATTTTTGAGGCTGATGTCAGTATTAGGAAGTGAAAAATATCCAATGTCGATATATTGGTTTTTTTTTTTATACATATACTGAATGTCAGTGCATTTCACAAACTAGTCAGCAGCTTACTGTGAAGACACCATTTGACTCGGCACCATCATCAGCTCTGCTGTGATACGTACTCTGCTGCATGTGCTGCAGGCAGACAAAATATGTGGTAGCATCAAGCAGAAAATGACCTATAGCATCTTTTTCTGCATTGTATTTTGTTAAAAAAAAATTCTCACATTAGCACAAATCAGACAAAGTATATAGTAACATCAATATGTATGATTATCCTGATCATGGAATTTTTGTTGATGATTAATTGTCACACAAATAATTGCTTAACCATTTAATTGTCCTTTTCTGTCTCCATTAGGTTGTCATCAGTCATATTAGCGCTGTTCATCACCACCTTTTTTCTGCAAATCTGACAAATATTCCCCTCTAATTAATTTGAATCTTCATTTTACCAACCAATCCCAAAAAGTGCCAACAGTGGTGCTGCAGTGTTTGGATTTGCTGCAAAATCCAATACATTATTATCAGTGGATGCTTGATGAAATGCAATCGGTCAAATACTAGAAGTTAAGCTTGAGATAAACAGTTTATGGTAGAGATGACGGAAATCGACATGGAAAGTTACAGTTTTATCCCGCTGTTTATTTTACAGGAGATGAAAATGGCTCTAATGGTTATACAGAATGATTAAAAAAAAAAGATAAATTATAGAAATGATGTATGTATCAGTTAATAAAACTGGTCGACCAATATTTATTGCTGAAGCTCTATTGTGAACCTGCTGCAACTCCGCTTGTTTGTGTACAAAGAAATTCTGTTAACAAAAGTGATTATTTTACAAAAGAAACATGCTACAAGAGGAAACAGAGACTCCCACAAACACAGAGTTCACAAGGTTTTCAATGTTTCCCTTAAAAGAAACTAGACACGTCTTTGTATGAATTGACCCACTCCCTTTTTCATTTGCATATCTTTGTGTAATATTTGCATGAGCCAGGTGACACACAGTCATCCTCCAGTCTGTTCAGGACACATTTGCTTAGAACACAATTATGGGAGGCACTTTAAAGCATATGCTGATAAAAGTCACATTACTGCAGACCTGCAAAAGTAATGCAAGAACTGCATTAAAACAAAGTGTGCATTAGTGCAACTGTTTATTTTCCAATGTGACAAAGCTGGCTGAGGCTACAAATATGTCTTGTCTTTTCTAAATTTCCTTATTGAGGTGTGCATATTTGTATTTGCATATAAAATTTGATGAAGTGTTTCAGAGAAAACATTGTAAAATGTAAAAGGTTTGATGCTGTCCTGTCTGTCACTGCAGGTTTCTTTGGCCCGGAGCTCACCACTCAAAGACGAGGAGGGGAAGTGTGTTGGGCTGCTGACATCATACGACCGCACCTTGGTTGTTAAAGAAATTTCCAGTGAGGAGGTAGAAGAAATGCACAATATCCTCTCTGCATATCACCAGGTAGGCTTACGTACCCCTGCAGAAGGTTTTTATATCCTTTCACAGTAAGAAAAAACTTTATTTCCACCAATATTTCCACGAGTTTTTCTTATTTCCATCTTTTATATAGTTTCACTCTGTGAAAACCAAACAATGTATACATTCTATTGTCCACATGTTTTCCTTTCATTTTTCTTGTTTTGCCTCATGTCGTCTGTATAGTGAAACAAACTGTGCCCCTTTTACAATAATCCTGGTTGCCATGGCAAAGGTTTTACAACATCAAAGCCGAGAGACTCGTTTTCCTCCAGAAGTAATGGTTCATGACCAGGGCTCCAGTTTTTACATTTAAATTGGAGTTTATAAAAGAGCCCTAATATCAAGAGAAAATACTGTTGTGCCTTTTTCTGTTTCTACAGAAATCCATAAGGAAGGCACATAGGAAAATAAATTTAAGGACGAGCTGCAGTGTTTTAAGAGAGGGAGTAAAAGCAAACATGACATATTAGCAAAATAAAGATTATTTAGTGTATATTCTGAAGTGTATTGTATTTGAACTCGAGTTAAAAAAAGGTTAGATGTAATGCATAGATGTAATGATTGACATTAATGGTGACGTTGAAGTTACACAAGCTTAGTATAGCAACTAAGGGGAATTTGGTAATACATTTATACATACATATGTTCTGTGTATGTGTTCTTTTCCTGCTTTCAGCTGTCAAAATGTCTCCTGAGAAAAAGGCCAAAGACCAAGTGAAAATATTTGAAGACACCACAAACTCCAAAATAGCTTAATATTTTAGGGAGTTCTACATCTCACGGTCTTCATCAGTGGAGGAAGTTTGCTCCCTGCTCCCTCTTTATGAAAACTGTGAAATGTGGTTGAAAACAGCAAAAAGGCACGGTCAATAAAGCTTAAAGATGTCTCGAGTTTTCTTGCAAAGAAACAAAACTTTACAATCACTGCTGCTCATCACAATGTACTATTGGTGCACTTGAGGTCAAACAAATGTGCTTTAAAATACATTAATTCCAGCTTAGGTCTTTTCATGTTTACTTGCATTAGCAATGTTCCTCCTCCTAGCTATTCTGGCATGTTGCAGTGTTTCTTGCTGTATTCCTCTGACTTGTGACTTGGGGATCATGGTGTTATTGTGAACCTTTGAAACTGCTGTGTGTCAGGTGACCTGCATGCTTGTGTACATTCACATTTGTCCTCATGTCTAAAACACCACGGGATATTTTTTGTACTACTAGTACTTGCAAGAGAAAGATTAATTTATGCTTAAAAACTACTATGTACTTACTTTTTTAAAATTAGAAACACTTAGTTCATATTTAACCTTGTTGAACCAAGAAGTCTCACATTTTTATACATTTTCTATTTTTCTTGAGAGGCAAGATGGCAGTATTGAGTAGATTATATGGTCACATAAAACATCACAGCATTTCCATACTGTAAGCTTCTGAAACCATCCATCTGTGAAATGCTATCCTATAGGTTAAATTAACCAAATCTAAGCTGTTAAATTATAATATTTCTTGTAAAAAACATCAAATTTTGTGCATCTCAGAAGAACTGAGAAACAATGACTGACTCAGCTGCAACCAAGAGTTACATTACAAGAATTTAAAACTTTTAAGCTAAATGGGGCTGAACTGCAGGTCATGTTTTCACAGACCAGATAGAAGACAAGTATGGAAACAAATTAAAAACATAATAGTAGTAAATTAGCTATAGTATGTAGAGCAGCCATTTTTCCAGTGTTGGTAACAACTGTGGAAACATTTGTACATGTATTAAAAAAATCAATGTTTTTTCCCATGATTTCCTGCATTATAACTGCATCTATCTGAATAGAAGGCATTTTTGAATTCTATTTTTCTAGCCATAGTTATGCTGTTTGCAAAGATGTGCAAGACTTTATGTTGCAGTGAAAAATGAACCCACAGTGAGGGAAAATGTAACAGGAACAGAAGAAAAAACTGCCTCCAAACGGTTTGGAATTCAGATGGTTAAAACACATTTTGGATGTTGTATTTGAAGTCCTGAAATAAAGTCAATGTGTCCAAATGAAGATTTTCTTGTAAATTATTCCAAGTTTCAGATAATCTGTTCAGTGCTGATAGTGGATGATCTTCAGAAAAAGCGTTAAACCAAAGACACCAGGGCTCAGCTTAAGAGCAGCACCTCATGTGAGCATAGAGATGTTTCCTCTGTTCTTCATAAGCCATCATCTTTTCACCAATGCTTTTTTCCAGCATATTGTCACTTGCCACGGCAGCACACTGCTCCCTCAGTTCCTGGCCATGTACAGAGTCACTGTGGAGAGCGAGGACACCTACCTGTTAGTGATGAGGAACATGTTCAGCCACAGATTGCATGTACACAGAAAATACGACCTCAAGGTAAATACTGCAGCAGTAAATCCTTCAAATATGAACTTTCATTGTTTCACAGTTTTCTCACCAACTTGTTAAGAAGCAAGTATAGAGAGTGTGAAAGAATCACATCAGATACTTCACTGGTGCTTTAATACTCACAAATCTAAGTAAAACCTCAGTCAAAACCACCTTAGCAGCAATCAGACTGTTGGATTCATGGCCACTCATGTATCATGTATGAAGACTCTGACTTCCAAGGACTTATGATTGATTAAAAAAAAAAAAAGGCAAGAAAACAGTTATAGGTCTTGAATTATTGTGTTTCTATAGTTACCTGGCTCTACAGTAACACATCAGTGCGTGTCTTTTCTTTCCTCAGGGCTCCCTGGTGTCTCGTGAGGCCAGTTTTAAAGAGAAGGTGAGATCAGATTGAGGTGAAAGTAGTATGACTGGCTCCGGTTACACTTTATTTCTGCAGACGCTCAACTGTATTGATTACTGGCAGTTTATTGAAGCGTTGCAGTCGGATTTGTTTTCAATAAAGCATTAGTGATATCGAGGGGAGTTTAAGAGGCAGTCAGCTATTAAGGATGGATGGTATTTTTGGTGTAATTTGAGAAAAGAAAAGATACTGCACGACTAGCTGAGTTATTTTTAATTGCTATCTGTTCAGATATTCTGAAGGACCAATGGCAAAAATATAAAGAAAATGAGTTTGGCTCACCTGTGGTGTATATATGACCTGACTTACAAGAAGAAAAAACACTAGTTGTTAGCGTAGCCTTAACCATTGAGGGTAACTAATTTGCTAGTTTGTGGTAGCGGCTTGTGTTTCTTGTTCAGTTTTGCTGCTTGAGACCACAGAGTGACGACAGACAGAGAGAGGAAGCTGCATCAGATCTGAAGTAGCGTGTTTAATTTATCAATAATTAAGCCATATATATATATATATATACATATATATATATATATATATATATATATATATATATATATATATATATATATACACTACCATTCAAAAGTTTGGGGGTCACTTAGAGATGTCCTTATTTTTGAAAGAAAAGCATTTTTTAAAAAAAAGAAGATAACATTAAATTAATCAGAAATACAGTCTAAAACATTGTTAATGTGGTAAATGACTATTCTAGCTGTAAACAGTTGATTTTTAATTAAATATCTCCATAGGGGTACAGAGGAACATTTCCAGCAGCCATCACTCCTGTGTTCTAATGCTACATTGTGTTAGCTAATGGTGTTGAAAGGCTCATTGATGATTAGAAAAGACTTATGCAATTATGTTTGCACATGAAAAAAAGTGTGAGTTTTCATGGAAAACATTAAATTGTCTGGGTGACCCCAAACTTTTGAATGGTAGTATATCTTATCCTGTATGATAATCAGTAAAACTGCCAAATGTTGACCACGATAGTCGGCCAGACCAATAATCAGTCTATCTCTATTGAGAAAATTTAGGTCTTGCTCTTATAAAGTCGGGGGACTGGATTAAGGCAGGTAATGATCAATCAATACTGATGTATTTCAACTTCATGCTTCTCACTTGTTAGTCAATGTTTTGTCAATAAAAGGAAAAACTCTCAATCCTAAACCAGCATACGAAGGAAGCCTTCGTGCTTGAAGGTGACAGTTGTAAACACTGCATTTACTGCACCGTCCTCCTCCAGAGTCACTAAAAACATGATAAAGCTGCTTTTTACCGGATGTCTGATTTCCTCCAGAAGTATGTGTCTCCTTTAACACATTTTGAATGTATAAAATAAACAACTTGAGTCCTACTAACAAAACATTAATTTTAGACTCCAGTTCTGCAGTAAGTGAATGAGTTCTAGTGAGATCAAGGACTGTGAGTAAATTTGATTTTAAAGTTCAGCTGAACAAAACAAGCTGGAATCAGCTGCACCTGCACCACCGTCTCCCTGAACATGTGGACGTATTTAGTATTCAGTCTGTTCTCCAGCACTTGACAGGTTACATCTACAAACCAAGAAATGTACTTATTGAAATGTCTGACCGAGGGCATGGTGTGAAATTACTTCTCCTGTGTGTAATTGTTTTTTGTTTTTTGTTTGTGCATTGCGACAAATGCGATTTCCAGATTAGATCTTCAGAGATGCTTTCACTGAAAAAAATCACTTAGCAACAGGCTGTTTAAGTAACATCAGAAGCCCTCTGCTGGGCCTTGAGCGATGCTGACCTAGATAAAAAGAATAAAAAATATCCTGTTGAATAGATGGAGATTGAATAACTGAAGAGCTGTGGGAACCTTTGATATTTCATCTCTGTTGATTTGGAAGAAAAACAAAATTGGGGCAATATTGTTTGACTTGCATGCCACTGAAAATAGGATGGCTGCAAATGATTTAATGAGAAAAATGCTAATGAATGTTGTAATTTGCAATTTTCATGCTTAATGTATTTGAGCTAATCTCGTCCCTGTATTTTCAGGTCAAAGACCTGCCCACTTACAAGGATGTAGACTTCAGGAATAACATGCAAAAAGTATATGTGAGCGATGAGGAGAAGGAGAAGATAATGGACAAACTTAACAGAGATATTGAGGTAGGAAAGTGTTGCTTCTTTCGCATTATTTTCTTTGGCTCTTGGAGACCAAGTGTGTGTCTGAATTCACTGAACGTCCCACACCTGACCATCTTCAGTTTGACTAATTTTATTTTAAAATAGTATCGACTGAGTTGACCATGTGTAAAATCTGGGGTCATAGATAATATGAGTTTTCAAGTTAAAAATTCTTAAAGAAGGTGGAGTCATGTCCATTGTTGCACCATTTTCTTCTTTTCAATCTTTGAAGCAATGTTTGAAGTGCTATAACTTGAGAAATAATGTAGTTAGAGTCCTGAAATTTTGCAGGTTCATTGATATGCCCATACAATTGCACTCAAAATTATTCAACCCCCATTGCCAATCAGGTTTATTGGCAAAATATACAAACTTTCAGCTGTCTTGATAAAAACTATGACATGAATAATTTAAACAGCTCAACACAACCAGTATTACAGGTGGTTTCTCCAAATTCAAGACAAAATGCCACTTTTAATGACTACTGCTGTCTCAAAATTATTCAACCCCCCTGAATAGAATCCCACATAAGAGCACTCATTTGCAAATCAGGAGTTGTCTCATAGAACACAAATACCTGGACTGCTTTGGGATTTGTTCGTAGTGACGTTTGATTGCATGGTAGAAATATGTCTAAGTCAAGAGAATTGTCCCAAAAGTTTTGAGAGGAGGTCATTGCCTTGTACAAACAAGGAAAAGCATATAGAAAGATAGTGAAGGCATTGAATGTTTCTAGAGATACTGTTAGAGACATAGTTTACAAGTTCAAAGTTGAAGGAACCGTGGCTACGTTACCTGGACGTGGCAGAAAGAGGAAGCTATCAACAACTGCCATCGGAGGCAGGTGGTCAAAAACCTTCAAGTGACTGCAAAAGACCTGCAGCAAGACTTGGTAGCAGCAGGTACTGAAGTTTCAGTGCCTACAGTAAGGCGCACACTAAACGCTAAAGGTCTCCATGCCTGAACTTCAAGGAGTATACCACTAGTGACCCAAAGGCACAAGAAGTTGCCCTCCAATGCACTCAAAATGATATAAATAAGCCACAGAAATTTTGGGATTCTGTTCTGTGGAACGATGAAACAAAACTGGGACTTTTTAGGCCTGTGGCTCAGCGGTATGTCTGGAGGAGGAAGAATGAGGCATACGCTGAAAAGAACACCCTGCTTGGGCATCATTGGACTTTCCAACTGGACAATGATCCCAACTATAATGTCCACTGAGGCTTGGCTTCAGAAAAACTCCTGGAAGATACTAGAGTGGCCATCAGTGTCGCCTGAATTGAATCCCTTTGGTGAGAATTGAAGAAGGCAGTTGCAGCACACAAACCCAAGAATATTAGAAAGCTGGAGGCTATTGCCCATGAGGAATGGGATAAAATTCCTCTGGAATGCTGTCAGAATCTGGTCTGGCTATGCATCTTGTTTGCAGCAGGTCATGGCAGCAAATGGGTGCTCAACTAATTACTAAAGATGCCTCTTAAAAAGGGGTTGAAATATTTTGAGTCAGCAGTAGTTATTAAAAGTTGCATATTGTCTTGAATTTGGAGCAACCACTTGTTAAACTGCATTTGCTGACCTATTTAAATTGCTCTTGTTTGAGTCGTTTATCAAAAACAGCTGAAAATTTGTAATTTTTGCCACTAAATCTGATTTGCAATGTGGGTTGAATAATTGTGAGTGCAACTGTGTAGTCTTCAATGGTACAACTCTGCTTTGAAAGAATAATACGAATCAGTTGTATGATGATGCATATTTGATCAGAAGTGTACGTATTTCTGTCTATTCTGATATTCCACCTACCATAAACCCATGCCTTTTTTCACGTGAAAATGCTGATTTTTTTCATGTGATTGGCACCAATAGGAGCTCGTTGAGTGTGGTACTCATCAGAGGCATATTTTATGAGAAATAAATATATTCAAATTACATTTTTCGCATTTCTGACCAAGGTTTGAACATGCATTGAGCAGGTATGATATGTGAAACAACTCCAATAGTGGAAGAGCTGTATGTGCTATGGGGCTAAAAGCAAAAATCATGGTTTTTCAATTCATAGTCCTTCAAATAATTTTAGGAAAAGTGTTACCATAAGCAATTTTGTCCATGTTCATTATCTATTTGTCAGACATTTCTTGTTTTTATATCTTTATCAGGATCTATTTTAATTCAGTAAAACCTTGTTAGCAAAGAGCTAGTCACATTGAAAAAAATCAGGTAAATATGAAATGGTCAGGTGTGAACGTCTTTTTAAAATCTGGTGAATTGAGGTGGAATGACGGATCACTGCAGTTTCTAGTTCGTATGAGGATCATGGACTACAGCCTGCTGCTGGGCATTCACGATGTCGAACGGGCCGAGAGGGAGGAGGAGGAGGAGACTGTGTCGTCCCACGAGGAGGAAGAGGAGGATGAAGGTGACCTGGCCCCTGCTCCGGGCTCCACCTCCCCTGAAGGCATCGCTGGCTACATGAACTCCTTCAAACCTCTGGGTCCTGGAGAGTTCGATCCCTATGTGGATGTGTACGCTATCCAGAGTGCAGTAGGTGAGTGAAGGCAGATGATTTGATGTAGGTTAGTGGAGCTCTGTGCTGCAACACACCTAAACCTCATCCCACACAGGTGAGATCATACATGCAGAGATCAATATCGCTCTCCAAATGCTGTGAAATCCTTGTAGGTGCGCCCCAGAGGGAGGTGTATTTTATGGGTCTGATTGACGTGCTCACGCAGTATGACACCAAGAAGAAAGCTGCTCACGCTGCCAAGGCTGTCAAACACGGGGTGAGGGATCAGTGTTCCTTCTAAAAGGGATTGGTTGGCATTATGCGCTCTTTGCATCTCTATCCTCCAAAGTGTAAAGAGCTGCTTTCCTTTTTGCGGCTCACTTATTTTGTGTTCCTCTTTGTGTGTGTTTTTGCAGGCAGGAGCTGAAATCTCAACGGTTCATCCAGAGCAGTACGCTAAACGTTTCAGAGAGTTCATCACCAAGATCTTCGCCTAGTTCAAGGATTCACCATCATTTGTTTAACACTAAATGTCAAATCAGCATTAAGAAGCACTGGAGATTTATTGTTAAAAAATCAACATGGTTTCTGAATGCTTCCCTTTCACATTATTCTGCACTGCAAGATGGACTGCACATTTTTTGAGAATGAAGAATTTGCATACAGAATGAAGAATGTCTTCTTGGCGATTGGTTTGTTGTTAATGCGTTGCTGTTGTTGACACTTAAAGGTTTTGGCAGAGCTGCTTTCACTTTGGGTGACAGCCAGGGATACAGGATTTCTGAAAGAAATTGTTCAAGGTGATGCAAGTAAGCAGCACTGATAGAAATGTATTTCTTTATAGAGGCCAGAGGTGAAGATGATAACAAAAACATCACACTCATCTGTAATATACACAGCTTTCCTTCAGTGAGAACTGCAGACTGGAGGAAAGATTTCTAAGTAATTTTCATATATGTCCATCAATGACAACAGTATATGAAAGAGAGATGTTGATACAGGTTGGGATAACTGGGCAAATGTACATGTTTTTATTAGGAACAATGTAATATTCATGTGTTTTCCAGCTTATTAATGTGTGATTGAAGCTAAAAACACGTGTCTTGTTGTGCATTAAAAGCTGTCAAGTGCAAATTAAACAAAAACTGCACAATGTGACTGAGCATCAGCACAAACATACTGCCTGAATGCTGCTATCTTCCATTTTTGAGCACATATTCCATTGAATTATATTCAAAAATCCAGCATGGAATTATTTCATAACTGTATAATGCAAATGTTTTTATAAAGAATAAATATATCCAGTTTATAAGAGATCATTCTGGTTCTGGAAACCGTTTCATTTTCTTTGCCAGTAAAGAAACTGTAGCAAGAAGTCGGATTGTGTTTGTGTTTAAAAAGAGACGTCACCAAAGGGCAACACTTCTCCCTTCAGCTCTGTTTATATTGTGCTCCACTGGAGTGCAATAGTGTGTTAGCTTCAAGGTTGCATCATCTGAAAGGCGCCGCGGCACACTAATTGTTAAGCCGCATGCTGATCAAAGGGCTTTTGTGTCAAATGTTACAGCTCAGATCTATGTGTCATATTAACTATTTAAGTACCTGCTGTTGGGTAAAGTAAGAAATCCCAACATCCAGATGAGTCTAACAAGTCAGTACCAGTGAAAGCAAACTGAGGGATTCAGAGATCTGACGGCACGTGTTCCTTTAAAATGTATCCTCAGCGGTGAAGCATTAATTTTTGTTCTTATTTAGTCCTCTCCCCCTGTCCCAGTCCTCCTGGCACACATTTCTGAAACTCCTTTTAAGACTGTCATGAGGATTTCACTTTGTACTGAGAGCTGAGTGGACAAACATGAGCTGGAAAATGAGAAATACCAGAAAGAGCTTTTTAGAATCCACAATTATTTTAACTAATGTGTCCGACATCACATAAAAAAAGGGATTTAAACTGGCATCACATCAAATTTGCTTAATATTTTGAGGATTTTCTCTTTCATTCTCAGATTATAATTATAATCGTTGCAGCTAATTACAGTACATGAACTCATTTCATTGTTAAGTCTACGTCTGGCTCGTTCACACTCGTCTTTTGGAATCCGGTTTTGTATTTAATATAAATGTTCCAGAGCTGAAGTCTGGCTTCATGTCAGAAGCAAATCTGCCTGTATTAAAGGGAAAAATGCATGTCCTGTTACATGTGGTGTGATCTATAAAAGACGCTGATGTGGTTTGCAAACACTTGAAGCTGTTGGCAGAGTGTGATTTTTTTATTAGTGGGAATCTAATCACCAGAAGAATCCAAATTGAAAACTCACTGCAAATGCAATGATTCAGTATCTTTCAACAGTCCTGTTGTCTTTGTGGAAACCATTCACAAGCAATGTGTTGCTTATTAGGAGCGACCTTGTTGCTAATGATTAGTTTTTTTCTCCTTTTGAAGCTGAGTGCTATAAACCTAATGCATCTGGAAACATTTTGTTTGGCCTGATGCCATGGTGCATAACATACTAAAAGCTGTATCATGATTTGTCCTGTTTTAAGGTGATACCAATCTCATATTTTTGATATTCCTGAAGATGAACCCGCACAAATATCAAGAAATTCTGAGGAAAATCATTCAGTCTGCTGTGAATCCAAGAAATTGAAACCACCTCAGAGATGGTGATACAATGGTGGAAAGTAACCAAGTATATTTACCAAAGTACTATACTTAAGTACAAATTAAAGGTACTTCTACTTGAGTCTCTCCATTTTATGCAGCTTTATATTTTCACTTCACTACATCTTAGAGACTAATAATCAAATTTTTTCTCCATGTTTGTCTGACAGCTTTAATTCATTTTAAGATTACAATTTTTAAGTCCTTCACATCCATTGTAAACTGTGCAAATATGGTGATTGTTAATAGTTTTGTGATTCTGTTCTTGGTTGAGAAAAATCTCCTACTTTTCAAAACAAACTATTTAACAACCCCCTTGAATTAGCTGGAAAATGCACAACTTCAGAGAAACATGGTTCTAACTGGACAAAGATGCTACAAAGAAAGATGATCTTAAAGAATATAACATATTGTAGTCGATATAACGAAACAACAGTGTATAAAGTAAATAAAAATGAAAATTAGCTCGGAAGTTGAAGAATTACAGAAGTAAAATGTAACCCGCAGTAATATTAATCTAAATATATTTTATATATAATAGTAAAACTCTGACAGGGAACATTTTACTGCAGAACAAGTACTTTTACTTTTGATAATGTACAATTTAGCTGATAATGCTTACTTAGTTTTACTTAAGGAAGGTTTATAATGCATTACTTTTACTTGAAGTAGAGCATTTTTATACTGTGGCATTAGTACTTTTATTCAAGGATCTGAATATTTTCTTCTACCACTGATGGTATATAAATGAGTCCATGACTTCGACCTACAAAGAAGTAGGCCAAAGCCAGTAGGGGCCTTCAGCGAGGACCGGTTTGATCCAGAAGATCTTATGTTAAAATGACAATCGAGTACCACGTGACGAGTCTCTCAGCTCACTTTAAAACACAAACTCTTCTGCACATCATCACATGTGCTGCCACAGTTCACCTCCCAGGAGCAAATTCTACAGTTTATTTACTAAAATAAGCCAATAAATAAATCAACTCTGAACAGACACACAAATCCAAACCAAACCAAATCTTGGGCAGTAGCATTACTGTATTGATAATGATGTCTTTTCTCTGTGAATCATTGCATGAGTAAAAAAAAATACAAATGGAGAGAGAGATGCTTACATCACAGACATGTACAGTCAGTTGAGTCTTCAGATCAACACAAAAATACATACAGTACAGCAGGAGGGTTGGTTTTTAGGCATCTTTTTAAAAAATATTCATGTGGGGGAACATTCCTCTGTTGCAGGTTTATTTTCAGCCACTTACAAACATCATTAAGTCATTCGAAGGCTCCGGATTTGCAGATGCCAGGTTTTCATCTGTCACATCACACTTTTCATTTCTATTAGTCACAGCAGGAATAATGTTAGTTGATTAAAAAATAAAAACGCCCCGCCAAGTCAACTGAAACTCTATAATCTGGAAGCCACGTTAGTACTTGAAATAATGAACTCATCTGTTGTCGTCTACATTCAACTGAAAAATCAAGGCATTTCACTTGTTCTTTTACATTTCTAGTGTTACACTCGCTTCATAATGAGCTACTGCTGGAGTCATAATGCACACACCCTGTACAGTATTAATGCCACCGATACAAACAGAACATAAAAATCTCAGTTAATCAGGTGGTTATCAAAGGAAACGCTGAACCAAGACGCTGTGCAGGAAATCTCTGAACAGCTACGAGTCACCCTTTGAGTTTTATACACGGAACCAACTGTACAAATCATACAATAGCAATCTGGAAAATGAAGCACTTTTAGATTTTTAGATTTATACTATTTTTATCAATGCATTTCTATACAGTTATTTTTGATTTTCTTTAACTCTTTCCAGCCACAGTAAAGTTTTTTTTTAAACTTATACAACGTTTTTATGCACTGAATGACCAGCTGTGTTGATCAAACTGAAGTTAAAACCGACATTCATTGTCAAAATTAATAGCTGCTGCCGTCTTTAATGTTAGGCCTGCCGCCGTCCCTCTATCAGACGGTAAACTTATTGCAGTTCTTTACGTCTGGGCTGTAGATGGTCAGATAAGCTGTTTGAGGCTGCAGGCAGATCTCCACCGTCAACTGAGAGCAGAATAAAGGTGAATATTAACTGCATGATGAAATGTGAGTCATACCATCTGGCACACAGTTCAACATATTCCTATTAAAACCTGAATGCCGAACCATTTTGGACGTCACGTTCTGTTAACTGTACCATCATATACAAAGTATAAGTCAGGAAAACTTCTCTTTTGGTTAAATCCCTCCAGCAGACTGAATGTGCACCCCTGACAAACCAAGCACCTCCACAAACCTCAACCTGGCTTCAGGAGCAACATCTGCCACCGCAGTCTCGCCGGCCTGCGTGTATGTACAGGACACTATGAGGGCAAAGCGACAAGCTCACACACGCACACGCACATTATGCCACGTTTTTCAGTTACGACACTGCTCTCCTGGAGGTGCTGTAGCTCAGGCTGGTGCCGCTGCTCTTGTGCGAGATCTTGAGCGTTGTGGCAACCGTCAGGCTCGGCGTCATGGCAACGGGGAAGCTGGACGGGGAGGCCGCTGCGAAGCCAACTGTCGCGGCGACGGAGGGGGTCGGTTCGTTCGGGCAGCCGTACTGGAGCAGGATGTCGACGCACTCCTGGCTGCCGGCGTGGTGAGCCAGAGCCAACGCTGTCTGACCCTGAGCGTCCCGATACCGGACATCACAGCCGTACTGGGACACAGAAAAGAGCAGAAAATTAATTAGACGATCTAGTGCTCCACATTTTAAGGAAGTTTTATCATATGTGGAGTAAAGTTCCGCTTCATTCTGACAAGGTGTGACTTTCACACACGCAAAATCACCTTCAGCGGTCGCTGACTCATCCTTTTCCACACATTTATGTTCTTTGCCGAGGGAATTACTTACAGGTTATCATTTTTGCATAACTCGATATCATCTGTAGATAATAAATTTGAGAATCATTACTGCAACACCACCTCTGTTCCTATGCATTGCAGCTCTATGAAGATATGAATCAGGCCCTATGTGTGATACTTTCTTATCAAGACAGGCAGATAACAGAACCGATATACATTAAATATAATGTTTTAAAAGCATGTGATAGCAGAGAATGTGCCATTTATAACTAGGCTTCTACATTAATAAAGGTCACTATAAGTGAATATGTAAAATAGAAATAGGAATGATTAAATTAGGATGCTCTCCTCCGTTTATGTGACTGACATCAGTTTGTCTCCTGCGGTTCCGTCTGCTATTCTTCTCTGTTTGCTTAATATTTCACTGTTCTATCACTTTTATTGCCCAATAAGGTCCAAATCTCAAAGCATTAATAATTATTGATTTCCAGACTCTGTTTCAGGATAATTTGTGGCTTTTTCTAACTTAGCCGCTAGCTGTTAGCATAGCCTTAGCCACTGCGAGTAGCTCATTTCCTGGTTCGTGTCAAAGGCGTGTTTCCTGTTCAGTTTTTGCAGTCTCTGGTTGAGAGACATTTCTGAGACCACTGAGTGACAACAGACGGAGAGAGGAAGCTGCATTAAACCTCAACTAGCTCATTTAAATTATCAATAACCAGTCAATGAAAATACTGGTAATAATATAACTAATGGAAAAATGAGAAATATCGGCCATGATAACTGGCCAGGCTGATAATTGGTCTATCCCTAATTGATATCACTACATGCTGCATCACAACTGGCAAAACCACAGTGAGATAAGCAGAGAGGGACTCAAACACACCCAAACCAGCAGCTGTGTCATCACCACATCGCCCTGCTGACAGGCGGCGTGCAGGGCAGAGCCGGGCAGCCGCAGCGCTAACAGGGACCTGGAAGAGAGCGCCAGGCTGAGGGGGGCATTAATGTCCTCCTTAGTGCAGTGGGCCAAGAGGAGCAGCAGCTTGGGAAGATTGTGCTCCATCACTGCCAACAGAAGACGGCCAGAGAGAGTGATGTCTGGACCTTCGTTGGGAGTGGGAGGAGGCAGCGGCGCCACAAACACTTTCTGCTCATACTTGGCTCTTATCCACGACTCACGCTCCTCTCTAGACAAGCAGGAAGGCAAAGAAAAGGGGAATCACGAGTGAAATGCTCAGCTTAAGTTACAGTAATGTCTTTAGAGGCTGTGAGTCTTTACCGTGTGGCATCAGGTGCCGGCTTCCGGTGGCCCATTGTGCGAGCCTCCCATGTACTGTTGACCATGTGGTTGCCGATGGCACTGAGAACCAGCGTCAGCTCTCGTGGAAGATCATCGAGGGCCAGGGAGCGAACCCGTGACAGGTGGGTCCCCAAGTTTCTGTGGATCCCAGAACACTCGATGCATATGAGAGCGCCCAGATTCAGGCTGGCCCAGGTTGGATCTTGGAGAAGGACAACAAATTAGGTTGACATTTCATGTGAAACTGAACCGTGGCTGGATTTCTATCATTTTAATTAGTAGTGTGCCATTAAAGTGTGCCAGTTTGTCATGCCACAAAAGTGACTGAAGTTGTGTGTGAGATCCTGTCTGGACAAGGTTTAAAGCAAAGCTGTTAAATCTGAGGCCAGTCTGCTCAGTAATATATGCACCTGAAACTCAGGAGCTTTAACATGATCCAGCATTTAAAAATCATTCAGCACTTGACCCAGTTTTGCTTGGTTTAGTAATATCAAACACCTTGATTTTAATTATGGGATGCATTAATTACATTTTCTCGACTATATTTCTTAAAAGGTTCATCGTTAATACGCTTTTTAGTGCTCAAACACGTCCCACCTTCCACACGCCCTTCCTAATTGGCTTGATTACCTTGTGATTAACATTTTAGATTTTTTCTCATGTAAGTAAAGAAAAATAATTTCAAGGACTGGATTGAAAGAGGAAGTTGGGAAGATTTCTTCAAATGATCTTTTCGTTTTAACAATTTAAGACTGGAATACTGGAAAACAGCATAAATTTCCCTATACATCTAAGAAATACAACACGGACAAGGAGGAAGAGTAACGGTACATTTACACTTACATTTTTTACATTTCATTTGACTTTTATGATCATTGTGTGGTTCTATAACATTTCTATGAATGTATTTTTAACCAATGTATATTTCAGAAGTACTGACAGTCTCAGATGTGGAATGCTCTTTTCAGACAGTCAGAATGGGAACTGTCAAACCCACTTTCCAAAGTCACTGGCTACATTTGCTCTTGTGCAAGAATGCACAAAGGTTCAAGTGCTCAGCAAATTATTTTCTCCTCACTCTACACATCTTAAACCACTGACAACGACAGCAGCTCTAAAAAGGTATAGAGAACTTGGCTCTCATGTAAACTTTCTTGACTCAAAATCACACACTTGAAACGTGAATGATGAGGATGATGACACATGCACAAGGAAACGGAAAGAAAACCTAAGTATCAAAAGCAGACAGACATGAAGCAGCAACAGTCTGAGGGAAATACTGAGTATATAGAGAGGTGAAGCTGTTGAAGTGTGTTACTAACTGGGAGCATCGCAGTCGACACAGAAGTTGTTGCCCTTTGCATTGCGGATCGCCTGCAGAGCCACTGCTTCACTCTGGCTGTTCTTGCGAGCCTGTGAGAAACACACAGTAAGAGGTTACAATCAATGAACCAGCAGCAAGCTTCCCCTTCTGACAAGACCTCTGCTGTGAATGCTCGTTTCCAAATTCTCTAAGTGAAACGACGCTGGTAGATGGCCACAATCATTCCAAAATTCTACAAAATTATCAAATAAATGACATTGTCCTTGTATTCCTCTACTGATTTTGTATCTGCAGGAAAACAGAGCCCGTAATGTTTTCGACAAAGAAGTCAATTACTGTAAAATTTAGGTAAACTGTGTGTATATATTATGAGCAGAGAATGACTCATAGTCTGTTGCTTCTTGCCTTGTTTTTGCTGCTCTCACACAGCTGCAGGCTGGCCAAGATCTGGCTCTCGATGGCTTGGACCCAGGAGTCCCTCTCCTCCACACTCTGGGCTTCAAAATGCCATGTCTGGCCAGTACTCGACACAATAAGGAAGTCAAAGTTGTCCTCATCTGATGCACAAAGACATGAACACACAGTAGACTTCACATCTGGTGTTATGTTGGCTGCGTAGAACGTTAAAACTGTCAAACAGATGCAGAACGTTAGAATTAAAATGCAGTGTGTATGCATCAGTACAGTTTGACCCTAATTTGGTGTAAGTTTTTACGTTAGTGAATTGCTCACTTATGACCAAATCCTTGACATGAAGGTAAAACAATTTAGATTTGTGTGATTGTGTTTGTGTGATTGTGTGTCATGCTGCAAGAGAAGTTTGACACCAAATAAAACACAAGCAGACACGCTGATGTGCAGAGACTCAGTCAGAGCTGGAGAGATTCAGTGTGACAGATCAACATTACCTGTCTTGCTTACGTTTCTTAAGCTACCAAAGCTTTTGAGTTTCCACATTTTGCGCTTGGCTGCACGAGAAGAGAGGAATTATCAGAGCAAAAACAAAGAGAGAGGCAGAGGAGATAATAAATGTTGCATGAACATTACATAATACATGATACATATTGAAACTAACAGTCCAATTTAATGTCAAGTTAGCTTTTTGTTTTCCAAATTCACATCAGTTTAACAGAGACTGTGGGAATATAGTTACTGCCTTTAGTGTAGACATTTTCAGTATTTACCATCAGCCTGGCCAATGGTTGCATCTCCTTTCTGGTTCATGCTCTTCTTTCTGCGATGCTTCTTCCTGTCTGTCACTGGGGAGGCACAGCCAACATCTTTGGTAGAGGAAGAGCTGGAGACTCCCTCAACCGCAGAGTCTAGCAGCGAGGCAACACACCAACATAAATTATATGAAAATAGTACCAAGTCCTAGATTTTTTTAAAGCTAAATATATGAACAAAAGTTTTTTACGCACCAACGCTATGAGCGTGGTTGGACAGTGTGGACGGACATCGCTGCACTCCTCTGTTACTCCTCAGGTACAATCCTCCACCCAGACCCTCCATCTCCTCCACATGAAGGAGGCCACTCGCACTCACCGGGACTAAAGAGACGACAGCAACCTTATACTTAGGAACAGAGCCATTTACTCAACTATTCAACGTAAAAATGATCGTCTGACATTTCTGAAAACTTTACTGATTCAGCATAAATTGCAGAAAAGTGTAAAAGACTCAGATTATGACTGAAGGAGTCTTAAGTGTTCTGCTCTTTACGAAAAACTTGGAAAATCCCTTATGATGCTCTTTTATTCTCTTTGAGAGAAGAGAGTTTTGCATTCCATTGCAAAATTCTTTTCCTTCTGGGACAGGAGCTTGACCTCTCCATTCAAAACAGGCTTCAAATCCAAGGAACAATATATACAAAGTAAGTCTGTATGCTGATTTTTCTATAGCTCCACCTTAACTTTTGAGGTTATATACTCCACCTATCTTGAATCCACCTCACCTCCACATACAAAAAGGATGAAGCAGGAGATTTCAAATCAGGATAGAGCAACTACTGGACAAAATGCTGTTCATTGTAGTACTCAAGCTGTGATGTAGCTTTAATTCCGGCCTCTTGATGGATGCACATGTCACTACACAGTTTTTTTGTATTTGTGTGCCCAGATTTATGTAAGAATTACATTAGCTGGGACGCTGGTTGAGCGGGGGCTATAGTCCCCGATGCAGTGGCCATGGGTTCGAGTCTGACCCACGGTCATTTGCTGCATGTCCTTCCCCCACTCTTCTCCCCATGTTTCCTCTGTCTATCTACACTGTCCTCTAGAAAAAAGGTCAAGAAAATAAAAATAAATACATTTTAAAAAAGAATTGCATTAGCGACGTATACTTTTTGTGTAGTATCTAAAATTCCCCACATCCCATCTCGGTGCACGATGCAGAAAACATGTTTATTCTTTACCCTCAGGTCCTGGCACATCTTTGACCCGCCCATTGAGCCCGGCCGGAGGGCCACAGGTGGGTACAGCACGAGGCGGTCGTTTTCCTGGCACCTTCACTGTCACTCGCAGCAGGTCCATCTCTTTCCCCGGGGCATTCAGCATGTAGTCCTGCCAAACCAAACATCAGCCATTACTGTCACACATCAGCTGTGCTTTGAGCAGCATAATGCTCTGCAGCGGCGCGTTCACACTCCGACTCACATTGACACTGGCGTGATAGGACAGTATGCCGTCGTTGGACAGCGTGACATACTTCTTCTTCCACTCTTTGTTGAGCGAGTTCCCGCTGCGCTTCAGCAAGATGCCCTGAAGGAGGTGACAAAACTGAAGAGTGAGAATTTATTGCTAACGTCTCGTGAGTTCATTTCACACATTTCAGCAGCATAATAGCTGCTGGCTGCCAAAAAACACCCACCATATTCATCAGGCCATTGTGGGTGATCACAGCACTTCATCACTCCACATGATGAAACTGACTTCACACATTTGAAGTGGCTGCTAGTGAGATGTCCTCTGCTGAGGGTCATCAGATACATCGTGTTCGTTTCTGCATCAACAGCAAATATGTGTCCTACCTGTTTGATGGGGATGCAGCGTCCGCTGCCCAGATCGCCTTTATAGTCGGCACTTCTTCTGTTTGAGTCGCTGCCTCTCCGACCCTACAGGAAAGAAAAGCAATAACAGCATCAGCTGCAGGAGTGATGCGATGAGCTAAAACCATTATTTATAACTTATAAAATATGGAATCCTTCTGCTGGAAAGCATAGCTGACTGTAAAAGCTGGTTTATGAATGTAAACAATATTTACAGGGACTAGTTTAATATCAGTGCCATTTGATATTAAAGCTGCACTAATGTGTGTATTTATATTAACACTGCATGTAATTATTACATGCAATGCAAAAAAGGTCAGAAACCCACAGATATCACCTGTTTCTGCTATGTAAAGTGTTTTAGCACCTCTCAGCTCATTGTTTAGGTTTTCTTGTCCACAGCTTTACTGTTCTCGTTCGCTCGCCTCAACTTTAACACAACAGGCAGCTATTGTTAAGCAAGAAGCTCTTATGAACCCCTTATATGCTAAATTCTCAGCATGAAAGAGCATTCTGACAAAAATAGCAACTAATTGCATGCACATTTCACAGATAAAAAGCCAGATAATTCCCTCAACAGTAACAAAACAGAGGATATGGTGCATATTGGTCATCAGGTGGACACAATCAATACTTAAATAAATGTTAATGTTGCTCTGAGTAAGCTGGATTTCTACATCTCTTTGGGAGACAAAAAACAGTTAATGAAGGTAGCAACCTTTTAATTAAATTTCAGATGAACTGTAATATGTGCTGTTTTAATAAATAAAGGCATTCTAGGCAACAGTGTCTCTATCCATATTATGGTGCAAGTAAATTCTTTTCACTGTTAATCCCACATAGAGCTAGTTCATTGGTCGTATGAGCAAATTATAATTATTTTTAATTAATTATAATCTAAAGGATATGATAAAGTTTTGTATATTTAGATGAATGAGCATTCAGCAGGTCATAAAGATGCATTAGACCTTGATTTGTCTGTGCGATAAATGTTCACAGTTGAATTTTTAAACAAGGGAGCGTAGTAAAATGTGCAGTTAAAGTACCAACATGAAGAAAAGAGGAGAAACTGTATAAAAGGCAAAGGATGTCTAGGCATGACTGGACTAGTTACCGCAAATCTGGTGGTGCGCCTGCGGACACTGCGTACCGACCCAGGCGTGGCGCTGTCCTGCTTCTCCCCTCTCAGTGTTCTGCCAATCTCTTTATGACTGATCACAGGAGTGGAGGGAAGCGATGAGGAGTAATCGCTGCTCTGACCACCATTACTGGCCTGAAGAGAGGACAGAGGAGGGAGCAGATGGAGTGATAATTGAGCAGGAGGGGGAGATAACTGAGTTTGAAATAACAGCCTTATAAACAACCTGACAGCAAACATAAAATACAAAATACGCTCAAGAACAGAAGATTAAAGGTATCGCTTTGTATCGTTTTTTGTGTGTTTGTAAATTTTACCTGTCCTGGAAAGACTCCAGACACTGGAGTGGAGCCGCCAGAGTGACTGGGAGAATTGGGAAGAGATTTACAGGAAGCCAGCAGGGCAGCCTGCTTCTTGGCTGCCATGATCTTCTGAGCAGCTGTGGGACCAAAAACTGAACATTAACCCTAGAAGAGATTCATTACATTCACTTATGCGTTTCCACACTGTAGTCTGACAGGGACACACACCGTCAGTGAAGACTCGGTTCACATTGAGGCCGTACGTTGCACAGGTTTCATAGTAGGTGCAGCGCCGCACGTCTGAGCAGAGCTGTCTGGCCCTGGCATCATCTATGACTCTGGGGTTGGTGCTGCTGATCTTATCTGGAAAAAGCACAAATAGCAAGGGTTCAAGTGTGCAAACATTCGAACAGAGGCTCCTGTGGTGAGAGAGAGTCTTACCCTGAGTGCCGACTACTATGAAAGGTATCTCAGTGATGGGTCGATGGACAGCGAGCTGGTGGTAGATTTTGTAAACTTCCTGGAAGCTGGACTCGTTTTCCAAACTGAAGACCAAGATGACTGCATCCACCCAACAGGCAAACTGAGGAAAAAGAATAGCACTCAGAATGCACGAGCGGGGACACTAATTTACATGAAGCTTAATTAGTGGGCCACATTAAAACACTTCAGGTCAATTCCCAACACACCTGAGCTGCCGGGAGTTCTGTTTCTTCTCTGATGATCAACAAGTGGCTCTGGCCATCAACTAGGACATCCTTAATGTACTGGCGGCCTGCAAATGTTGGAATACACAAGCATTTTCATTAACATTTTGACCTGTTAAAGCTGGAAAATTACAGGTGTAATAACTAACAGCATCCCCCATTCTGCCTCTATTAGTAAAACTATGCATGAACATTCCTAATCCGCTGACAGGTTCACATAAAAACACAACAGGAGATGTTAAAGCAACCTTCTGCGTTCTCCAGCGGCAGGTAACTCCCTGTCAGGTGTCTGTGGACCAGAGCAGACTTCCCACTGCACAGACCTCCTAAAACACCCTACAGACCAAATACAGACACACAGAAAGAAAAAAATACATTAATTCAGCATCAGATCCCTCTGACCGGTTTGTAAAAGCAGTTGTGTCCGTGCGCTCACCAAATGAAGCTCTTGTACAGTTTGGCTCATGGTCCATTCCTGACTGCTGGTGCACGCAGCTGAAAACAGACATGGACAGCAGAACATGAAAGAAACGAGAGGAGATCCATTTATTAAAAACTAAAAAGAAGCACAGTACTGCAGTGAATTGATGTTCAAGTCTCTTGATACAGGATATAAGCCAGGATAATAAGACAGCGGTTAGTATCTGGAATCTCCTCTGCTTCCAGTCTTTATGTTAGACTCGGCTAATCTCTGTCCATTTCTATATCCACACAAGAAATTATAGTTGATCTGACTGTGAGGAAGGCAGCAAAACATTTTTAAACTCATCTGACTGCTTTGAAGAAGTGTGTCAAGAAACTAAGATGAATATCCTCCATTAACACTTTGAACCCCAAATGTTTTCTGTAAAAAATCACTAGTTATAAGTTATACTATACATCAGAGCTGGAAACTGTAAGAACATAAAAGAAATTCATCAGATTTTCAATTTCAAACTAATCATGTGTGATGTGCAGTTTCATTGTGAAAATCAGACCAAATCTGAGATTAAAATTGGGATGTTATTCCATGTGTCATTTTCCAAAAAATCTAAAATTTCTGCACAGCTGAAAAGTCATTGATGATGCAGCTACAGCCAACAATGACGTGACGAAACTACAGGAACATCTCAGCTGAACTGCAGGTTTTGTTTACACAGAGCAGATAAGAGACAAGTATGGAAGCAAATTAAAAATGTAACAAAAGCTAGAGACACCATTGGTATCAGTAATATCTGTGAGGATTTAGAAAAATGTTCTACAGTAAAATAAAAAACAGGCTTCATAGATGTTAAAGCTGAAAAATCACCTTTACCAACTCCAAAACTGTCAACAAGTTGTACTTGTCCAAACTAGTCACTGACATTACTCATTTGGTTTTAAATGAGAGTCAGAAAAATGTGCCAAGCAGGAAACCTGAAAACTACAAGACTCAAGACCTGGAACATTCTGTTAATTTAAAAGACGCTGATACCAAACTTCTTGTTTCACGGCGCCAAGTTAAAAAAGAAAAAGTCCCAAAAAGTTTGAAAGAGGTATTGCTGAGTGTGTGTGGACTCAGCAGAGTGTTCAGGTCCTGCCTCAGGGTCCAGAGAGGCTGCAGCTCTACAGACTGCAAGCATCCAGAAGATTCAACCAAGCGTTAAAATGTGCAAGTCTACATGAGTTAGAGAGCACACCAGACATCTTTAGTTTACACTATAACTTTGTTATCCCACCACTTCTTTGCCTTTTGTTTAGGTTACTCTGCTAAAAACCATCTTAATAAGGCCCTCTGTTACGAATAAATGCCCTGAATAAACTGAAGACTGACGGCAAAAAGAATTCAGCCAGCTGTGGTGAGATAATTCATTTTGTTCCCGGTGCAGTTTCATGAATTTTGTAGGAGTCAGTGTCAACTGAAACAAGACAGAATATTCCACTTGGTGCTCTGACTTTTAAAGGAAGATGATTTGCATCAGAAAGTCAAACAACCTACAATAAAATGTTAAAAAGGAGACTTTGCAGTCAGCAAGTGGGTTGAGATCATGTCCACACACAAGTCAAATTCTTCAAGACTCCTTTCGTTGGACTTATTACTGTCGTGCACTTCTGTAGTGCAGCAGTCTGCATTATCATGTAGGGCAGTTTGTACAATAATCCTCTAAAAGGAGAATGTGAGAGAAATTAAGTTTTTGATGGTTGAGTCGTTGCTCAAATGGCCTGTTTAGATGAGCTGTGGATGATCAATAGCAGGAATGTGGTTAGTTCGATGTGCTACAGGAAATGGCTCTATGAGAAATGATAATTGTTTGCTGAAGTGACTCATCTCGTTCTAGAACATCATTTTTAAGTATACGTCAGCATCTCTACAGAGGAATTAGCTATTTTTCCTCTGTTGGCTCTTTATTGCCTTTAATATATTGTCTCTACCTCAAAATGTGACTAAATCAAGCACTTATTAACTACAATATAAACTCTATATGTAAAAATGCTTTAAGCAGAGAAACGATTTTATTGTAAAGGAATTCCTCGTGAAGACATGTTCAGTACACAAAACACTGTATTGCATTAATTACAATTTACTGAGTGATTACAAGCTCAAAAAAGAGCTGCGATTTCTGGCTTTGTTTTCCTGTGATAAGTGCACCCGTCTGGCAGTGACAATGTGATGACTGAGTGCTAATAATAAAAATGTTATGTTGATAAATGGTTGGTGAGATTACAGCCAAATGTATCTACTTCATCTGTTAACTGTGATCATAATGTCTAATCCTGTTACACTGTGTCGCTTTAGCGCTCAGTGCAGCACGTACAGTCGTTGCTTTATCGGGTTTGATGCTAATAGACCAAAATAAGGTTTTGCAGAGAGGATAAATTACATGACAAAAGCTCTTTAACGGCAGCACAGACAGCAGAGTTAGTTTGATTCATAGTGTGGGAGTTACAGCGCCATGGCAGCTGCTGAAATTTATTAGTATTCTTATTTTTCTCTATAGCTCACATCTTTAATTCAATTCTGGGTATATTTCTTTTCCAAAACTGACAAAAATCTAAATCACAAGTCACTTACTCTTGCATTCAGCAGTAATATTTCCCTTATAATAAAAAAAGGAGTGGGCAGGCATATAATGATGGAACTACCTTAATACTTTCAGTGTTTTGGGCGAATGTCTGCAAATGTGGTTGAATAAGACTGATGAATCCACCGGTGTCAAGAAAATGACAAAATAAAAAACATCAATCAGAAGTTTTAGTTTTTTTTTCAGATTTTAAAGGTTTATGTTCTACACTAATGTTGTTGTGCAGTAAAATGTTTTTAAGGTTTGAGTGTTTATGCTCTGTCTTCAGCAGAACTAAAGGAGAGATGCCTTGGTGAATGGACATTCAATAAAACACACACACACACACACACACACACACACACACACACACACACACACACACACACACACACACACACACACACACACACACACACACACACACACACACACACACACACACACAGGGCAAACGCCTGCCAGCGCCGACACAAACACAGTCTCATACACTCCTGGTCACATTGTGGAAATGCTTCCAGATGTATGATACAGAAACCACATCAGCAGAGACAATGACACGGATACTGTTTGCCTGCACACACACACACATACACACACACACTGGCTCTCTCTGAAGCAGTCGGGTCATGCGGTTCTGGGTGGAACCGCGGCGTCGACTCGACTCTCGGGGGGCAAAGATTCTAACTTTAAACCCCCGCGACCCGCCCTCATCCCCATCTTTGGGCAATCCCCACGCCCACACTCCCCTCCATCAAGAGCGTCACACCACAGACCAAACAGCATCTCTCACGGCTTGCTGTTGCCATGGCAACTCCATTTTCCAGAAGCCTCCAGCCCGGGTCTCTATACAATAAATGGTCTCTCATGGATACAGCGACGTCTCCGAGAGCAGCGGAGACACGATGTCCACCTGTGTGCACATGATGCCGAAAACATGCAACTGAGCGTCCATCACACTGACCAGCATTATCTCAGTGACGTTCGATCATTAAGGCTGGTCTGTCATCACAACGCTGACACCATGAGCTGTAATTACAGGCTCGTCTTGACACGGTGTTGCCTCACAAACACTTAAACACAATACAACAGTGACAAATGAATAGGCTGCATTTGAAGGCTGATTAACTCCATGCACAGAGCAGGAAGTAGCAGGTTCCTGCTCCCCTCGCTCGGCCGATGAACACAGCTCTGTGTATCCCCAGCCTTAATTATTCATGTCCCACTTACTCCTGACAAATTATTCAGAGCCAACTCCGATCCTACACTCTCTGTCAAGGATGATTTTCTTTAGATTTTATTACTAATCACTAAAAAAAAAAAGATGAAAGTTGTATCTTTCTTATATTTCAAAATGATAAATCAGAATTGGGGATGAAGTGATTTTTGACTGAAATAATTTCCTTGCTTGAGTGTCAGAGTTCAGGGAATTCAAATATTAGTACATCAGTAAAAGCACACAGACAGATCACAGCAGCTTCACTCCTCACTATCACGTCTACAGTGAAGCGTTAGCACCACTAACCGATGAAGAACAGTTTGTTCTACATTTGAAAACGTTGTTTTAGGCCTTAATTATCTTTAAAATCTATTCATTGCTGATTCCTATTGTTTGTAAGAGTGATTTATTTCTCCCTTGGCAACAGTTTATCCACTTAATATTCTTCTATTTTTTCTACCAGACATCTTCTTGGCCTGGAGGATCTTTAACAGCAGATCCAGCTTCTGTTTGCAAGAAAGATATTAACTTGACATTTAGATGGATTTTCATAGCAAATCTGACAATTACAGTCGAAACTAATCCATTGCTCTATAAAATGTCAGAAAATAGTACAAAAGCCTAAAGGTGAAACGTCAAATTGCTTCTCATCCCTAAACACTCAGTTTACTGTCAAACAGAACATTGAAAAACAGCAAATCAACACATTTGAGATGCTTGTAACAGATAATGTTTAGTATTTATACTTTAATAATAATTAATAGATGACAAAAATGTTTCATCTTTATTAATTAGTTTATGTTTAGCAAACAAGTTTGCAGTCATCAGTTGAATATTTCAGCTCTTTATCATCCCTGATACTGATACTATTGTGGGTACATTTGTACCTGAATATTAAAAGAACTAACACAACTCAACCTAAAAATAAACATTCCGAAGCCTAACCAGGCAACTTTGATCTGCTCTGCCCTTCCGTAGCTGCAAATGGAATATTGACGTTTTTTTTCTTTTCAGATCTGATTGTAATTGGTTTTGTAAGTGAATTCTTGGGGCAGGAATGCAAAAGTCAGATTTTTTCCCAAATCCTTCAAAGATAAGAAAGGTTAGCACTTGGAGTTTAAGCCTTCGTGGCCCTCCATGTTGTAACTGATTGTGTCACAAACACTGATGCTGTGAAGCTTTGGATTACCATATGTTCATATGTATTTACTTTAAATCAAACCATTTGCATACATAACTCATCTATTTCATCAAAGGAATCTACACAGTATACAGAAGATGTTTAATTTATTCTAGTGCTGCAGCCATATTCAAATCCAATTTGCATTAAAAGATATTTTTTTATGCCCATCTCATAGCTGAATGTTTCAACTGCCTGTAATTTACAGAAAGTGCCCAAAATTAATGAATTGTAAGAGCATTAGAGCATTACTGGGACTAAGTGGGAGCAGATTTCTTTGGTTCAGGTCCACACGACTCCAGAGAGGGCAATGTAAACGGCAATAAATATGTGATCCATTTAATCACGTAAAACAAAATGATCTTTATAATTGCTTAACTTCAACTCAAAGGACCACTGATGGGTGAACCAAAGCAACAGATACAACAACATCTCCCACCATTTTTGTCATGGAAAATAGTCTTCCATCAGATACGGTTAGTCCTCTTTATTTTGTTAAGTATGTGCAGCACACTGGTGCTCTAAAACACTCATTAATTTGGAATGAGAGTCTCTGTGATCAGAAATGCTATTATGAATTAAAAAGCAAATCATAACTTAGAAAACAAGTGTTGAAATCCTGCCTTGAAGTTTTATGTGCAGATGCATGAGGTGTCCTTACCTTCCTCCTCACTCGAGCCCCTCTCCAGAGCTGGATAGAGAGGAGGTGCAGTGTTGACACTGGGCGGCACAGGTGTACTTTTGGTAAAAATCCCACTGATGAACTTGAGCATCTTGCGATCACGAGGAGGAGCTCGCTGGATTGTTCCCCCCTGGCCCTCCTTCCCCTTCTTCAGGTCTTCAGAGAGGGAATGTAGGTCGCTGTTGTCCAGAGTACGACTTGTACCTTTTCTCTGAGGCCTGGACACATCTGGGGCAGGAGGTGCAGGTAGTGAAACAGAAACTGTCTTAAATCTCTCCCCCTGAGGGCTGTCCCGGGTCATTACGCCTGAAAACCCTCCACTGCTGATGGGCGCTCCGGGCCGGATGAGCGTCCCTCTGCCGTCGCTGTCGGCCCAGGATGCCCTGTAAGGCCCCAGAGTTGTAGCTGCCATTAAAGGGGACTGGTCCCCTAAACGGTTATCTCTCCGGTCCAGAGTCTTAGCAGAGTGGTACAAGCTGGCATTGGCCTCTCTGAGCTCCCTCCAGCAGGCTGAGTTACCTCCAGCATGGGGCCTCATCATGACCTCAGGACGCTGGCTGATGGGTGGCGGGACTGAGAAGGGGAGGCTGCAACGTGATCGACTGCTTAAATCTGCCCCGTTCTCCCCCTTCAGGAAGAGCATGGGGGGCTCCCGATAGATCTCCGTTTTGGGACGCATGGCATCTGATCGAGGTCCCTCTCTGCGCACAGTCCCCTCAGAGGTAGTTCCTCCATACACTTTCACCATTTGCCTAACAGGTGGCTGCACAAAAGAAGTAGTCTCTTTGCTCTTACCGACTGACACAACGTCCTTTTGGTGTCCATGAGTCTCCCTCCGCTCAGGCTTCCCTCTGGTCTCAGTGGGGCTGCCATACTTGATCTGCACCGCCTCCAACTCCTCTTCCACCTGTGTGCTTTCCTTTTCCACCACCTCCACACACACCTCTTTTTCAGGGGCATGATGGCTCAGCTCCTCCTTCTCCTCTTTCTGTGGGCTCCCTTCCCCCTCTGGAAGAGCCTCGGCCTGGTTCCCTGCTACATCCTCTGGCACAGCCTCAACCTTCACCAGAGTGAGGGAAATGAGGTAGGTGGTGCGTTTCTGTGGGTTGCCTGCGTTGCTCATTGGGACAGCAGACCTCAGCACAGTAGCACCTGCTCTCTGACCTCACCAGACCTGCACGCCTCAGTCATGGCAACCAGGACGAGACCGAAGCTGAGGAGGAAACAAAAAAAAAAAAAAAAAAATAAATCTGAGATTAAGATCAAACACTGACACCTGATCAAACCTCTTGTGGCTGATTTTGTCTTATCAGGATGCTGGACTTGACAGTAATCCAAGTTTGCTAAAACCGTAACAAAGAAACTAAATTGGTAATAAAAATAGAGGGATGATGTGAATTTTAAATTTCTAGAATATATTCTAAAGGCTGACCCAGTGGTGAAACAAGTCTAGACTGTTTTTTAATGCCTCCATTAATCCTCTTCAATGCACACCGCTACTACTGGTCTCCACCACTGATTCATTCATAATCCTTCCCCCTTTCTGCTTTGCTTTCCTTCCTAAACTTGTTTATTCTGCACAAATCTGACATGTAGACACACAGATACACATTTAGGCATTCCTCCCAACAGTGTGAATGTCTTAGCCTCTGATTTCAGCCTGGAATTATGCAACAGTCAATATATTCGCTTGATCCATTTCTTTACTAGGACTAAAATTAACACTGGCTGAATAATGCCACCTTACTACAGACTGTGTCTTGGCTTTTGCTCATATCATACCTTCAGTTTTTTTTCCCAGAAGAATATCCATACACAGCTCCGTGTACATTTATCATGCCATCAGATTCGTATCAAATGGCACATCAAACAAAGCTGACAAAAAAAAAGATCTCCAGCTGATGAGTCCAAGAAAAAAAAAGAAAGAACAGAACAGAAAATGTAAATCATTCACTTGTCACGAAGCGTCTGGCAGCTGGAGCCTCCGTTCGACAATGTCATGCATAAAATTATGTATGCACAGTGCGAGGGTCACAGAGAGATGCTGAAAAACATCTGTTGTTATGCCTCCAGAAGATGTTGGGGAAAAAAGAAGAAGAGATAAAGTGGCTGGATTCCCACAAACCAAGCAATGCTTTTCTTGCTGCCTGTATCCTTCCTCTGGAGAGTAGCTCCTCTCGGTCACTGCATCCTCTCCTCCGAGTGCCTCATCCAATTAGCAAGTCAATAAAATGTGTCTGTGAGGCAGAGGAAGCCCACCAGCTCACCACAGCCCCTCCTCCTTTTTTTTCCTCCTCTTTCCGCTGCCACAGAACCTTGCAGCTCCCCGCTAGCACGCCGTTAGCCTGCCGCACAAGCAGATCCACACTGGATGCAGCTCTGGTGATGAGGATGAGGATGAGAGGCTCGCTGTGAGGTGATGATGATGATGGTGGTGGTGGTCCTTGCCTACGTTCATTTGATTTTTTTTTTTTAATCTGTGCCGACACGACAAAAGAGACAGGAGGGAGGAAAAGAAAAAAAAAAAGCCCTCAGCTCTGCTCCTGCCAATGCATCTGCTCTGTCTGGTCTCCACTCTCCTTATAGGCAGCTCTGCTCTCTCTCCCTGCCTCACTACACTGTGTCCCCTCTGAGGGAGAAAGTGAGGATGCACAGGATGGATAAGCCTGGATGACTGCTAAAGAAAAATGAGATAGAGAAAGAAAAAAGGCAAATGTTAAGCAGAAGAAACTGCTCCATATTTAGAGACGGAAAGAGGTGAAATCTTATTGAACTGAAATGGAGAGAAAACTGCAGATGCCGATGAGACTAAGTGGTTTGGGTGATTAGATGCAGGACAGCAGAAGAATTTAGAAGAGATATAAAGAAAAAAAACGCAATAATTAAAAAAAGAAAAATATTTCTCTGAACACTACACCATCTCGTCATGAACCTGTCTACAAAATGATTCACAAATCAAGTTAACCAGCATTTATTTTTTTTAATCTTAGAGTTACCCAAAAATTACAACCAATACCGAATAAACTGCAAACCTAATATGGAACATTAATAAAATAGAGGTTGCTATAAGTAGCGATTTTGGAATGTAGAAAAACATGAATATTTTACATGACACACAAATTTAAGTTTTTCATGGTTGCGCAAATTTATAGTTCAGCGTGTTGGAGACACTTTTAATTCTTTAATATTAATATCAATTTATAGAATTTGCTCATATTTTTAAAAATTTTGATCCAATATAGTCAATGAGGCTGTTTATTATGGACACAAGCACAAAACAAACAAAACAAAGACAAAAACACAAATTTTACTGAAGCACTCTTAAAAGCTGCTGAGTTGATAATTCGATTGCAGCAGTTTGACATTTTGTGAAGAAAATCTGTCTAATTGCATCTCCAAAGTTCACCTACATGTCTCTTTAACAGATTTTATTTTCATCACAGTTAAACCCTCGACATAAAACATGCAAAAACTAGAAATTGTGCTGAGATGAATGATGCACAAAGCCCTATGAACTACAACTCAGATCCACACTTTGGTTTTCGTACAGATGAAATGAGATGCATGTTAAGCCCTAAATACTCAAAAAAGTTTTTACATATACGTATATATTTCAAATTGAAGGATTTCAGTCCATTTCAGTTTCCATTCATCATTCACATTCATCCATTTCATCCAGACTGCCACCTGTGTAATAATGTACAAGTTAAGTCTGGAAGTGATTGAAACAGTTTTTATTCACTTAGAAAGGCAGTGATGGTTGATTTCAGACAGTTTTAGCAATGGCACAAAAATGTAAAACATGAATTGAAGTCCACCCTTACAGTCCTCCAATAAAAGAAGAAAAATACTTGTACTTTGTGAGAGAATTTCAGGGCAATACCAGTATTTTTGTAATGTGCGTTGTCCTTGTGCGTTTTTCTTCCACTACTTCCCACTATTCTTTCTCTTCTCCATGATTAAAATACAGCTACGTTTAATCAGTTTCATACAGCTTCATGCCTTTCACAGGCTTATGGTGTTATTGTTTGTTTTGTATGATAAATACTAATACAAATACAGTAAAATCACCAACAACTGGCTGTTCTAACCCTCTGAGGCGCCGCTTCTGACTGACAATCTACAAAAATAACAAGAGCAACATTTCAGAGAAGATGACAGACATTTCTGTACATCTCCTCTCTGACAACACTGAAGCAGAAAATCAAAAACACTGGTACTGTCCTTTAAAAAGTGACACGGTAACATCCTTAATTGTGACATTTACACGTTGAAAAGCAAGCCAGTGGTCCCTAAGTTCACTCCTCCCTTTCTTGGGCCTTAATCCTTTTATTAAACGCAGGAGTAACAAAATACTATCCCAAAGCATGACCCACACATCGTGAACGGCAATGCAGTGAACGACACTGAAACCCTACACTTAGACACTGTTACCTCTCGCTGCATGTTTCACTGCCTGATTTCAGCTTTTTGTCTCAGTCAATGTCTCCTCGTCCCGGAAATACGGATGTTCTAGTGCATTCAGGGATGATATTCGTTTTAACGGGTCGAAGGTCAGCATTTTCTGTGGAGGAAAGAAAAACACTGTATTAGAGCTGCATATATATCATATTGTCTTGGACTAATTGAGACGATTACAGTAAAATAAATACGTAATTGGGGCCAGTAACCATCTTGCTTAACTGAGCATAAAGACTGGAAGCAAAGGGGGAAACAGTCAGCCTGTCTCTGTGCAAAGGTCTTAAAATCCAGCTACTAATATCTCTAAAGCTCTCTAATCAGCACATTGTATCTTGTGTGTTTTAATTCATGCAAAAACTGAGAAATAAAAACAGCAATTTGTGCCAAATGATGGCCTGGACTAGTTGCCAGGCAACCAGTGGAAACTTGAGGTAGCGACTGGTTGAAATTAGTTAAAACAACAAAGTGCAAAGGATAGTCTCAAACTGCTCAGCTTCGTCTACATTCACATTCTGAGAGCCTGGCGCCGCTGCTGAAAAAAATCCTAGAGGAAACACTGGTGAGGAATCCGTTTCAGCTGCAACAACTTATTTAACCCTAGCTGATGCAGTGAGGAGCTTCTCATTTCTTAAACAACCACGTTAGAAGACATATCCTGTGGTCATAGAAAGGATGTTAATCTGTCTCAGAAGGGTCAAATTATTGGCCTGTATCAAGCAAAGAAAACACAAGGAGATTTCAGAAACTACTAAAATCAGGTCAAGAACCGTCCAACGCATTATTAAAACCTGAAGGATAGTGGAGAACCATCATCTTCAAAGGAACAAATGTGGTCGGTCATGTGGTCTGATGAGTCCAGATTTACCCTGTTCCCCAGTGATGGGGGCATCAGGGTAAGAAGAGAGGTGGATGAAGTGATGCCCTCATCATGGCTAGTACCTACAAGCCTGTGGGGGTTTAGGGTTATGATCTGGGGTTAGTCAGGTTCAGCAACGTTATGTTCCCAAAGAATGAGGTCAGCTGACTACCTGAATATACTAAAAAATACCAGGTCTTTCTATCAATGGAGTTTTCTGACAGCATGTTCCAAGATGACGATGCCAGGATTCATGGGGCTCACATTGTGAATGAGTGGTTCAGGGAGTATGAGACATCATCTTCACATATGGATTGGCCTCCAGAGTCCAGACCTCAGCCTCATTGAGAATCTTTAAAATGTGCTGGAGAAGACTTTGCACAGTGGTCCGACTCTCCCATCATCAATACAAGATCTTGGTGAAAAATGAATGCATCTCTGGACAGAAATAAATGCTGTGACATCGCAGAAGCTCATCAAAATGATGCCACAGCGTGTGAGTGTCATACTCAAAGCTAAAGGCGGTTCAACGAAATATTAGAGTGTGCAACTTTTTTTTGGCCGGGCAGGGTATATATATATATTTTGAAAAGTTTTTGTTATATCAAGCTACAATTTCCCAAATGTTCTTATTATCCATATTTCATGCCCATCAGAGAATGTCAAAGAGAGATCTTTCTAAAAATGTGACGATTTTCGATGTAATGACCCAACATTATTTCCTACATCTTCTGGACAGACAGAATACAAAATGCAGTCTACTTTAAAAGGAACCACAAAAACACAACATTTACTGGACATTTCCTTTTATAAAACAATCCATTAAGAAATGGATTTTAAGTGTTTTTCTCCGTTTTACCAGCACTCTGTAAAGTACAAGGACAGAGCACTTTTGTGTAAAGAGTCCTGATGTAACTGACTGCATAAGAACATCATTAACAAGAATCATTCTGTATTGCCGCAGTGGAATTCTTGAGGCTTGTGCTATGAGCAAACATAGTTCTTCTGGAGTCTGAGGTTGCCTATCTGTCAATGTCCTGATTTTAACTCTGTATGCAGCTCAGACATGAATTGAGCACCAGGCAAGACGGACAGCCACTTTAATATTTAATTCATGAGCCTTACCAGCAATAGCTGAGCCCCCTGCTCATTTATCTCTGGAACAAAGTCCTTGATTGGGCGAGCCGTGAGAGGGGGGAAGCTTTTTCTTGATAGCGTAACATCAGTCGGCCACTCCTCCTCTGGCGGCAAACCAATAACTCTGAAATGACATGTAATTTCCAATGAAGTAGGAATTACATGAATAATAAGTCAAGGGAGCTCCAAGGCTGATAAATATGATGAAAAATATTTGCTACTCACTCAAAAATTTTCCCAAGCTGGTCCACTTCTGATTCCCCACAGAACAAAGGTCTAAAAACAGGAAGGTTAATCTCAGTTAACAGGCTGAAGCTGCTGGCTGGTGGTGCTTATTTCAAAGGGCTGTTATTTCTGTTGGTAACACGATGGCCTTCAGGCAAAGATTAGCAGTTTGGCATGAGGAGCATCGAGCATGAATGATGCAAGCGTTTATAAAACTCTGCAGCATCTCACTCATATTAACCAAGGCATATTTATCAATACTCATGATATGAACTGTGACATTAGAAAACTGCATCTCTGATATTTCTGTGCATCGCAATATCTTCACCATCTTCATAATAGTGTTCAGCAAGCAACTGTGGTAAAGCATGTTGACCACTGTTTTCATGCAATGTGTCATTTTTACCACTAGATGGAGCTACTGTGTGCTTCATCGAGCTAAAATACAGTTTCTCAGCTGAGCTGGAATAAAAATGGGGTGAGATACAGATGTCTAGGAAGCAATACCTCATTATCATATCTGCATTCACTGCTTATAATATTTGCTTGTTTGTTATATTTAGATGTGTTGAATTAGACTGTGAGCGGTCAGTAAGTTCCCATCAACACGCAGGATACTGAGGATGCACATCTAAGTCTTTGTGATGTAAAAATACCATCATGCACCAATAATAATAATTATAATAATAACATCTTACTCACATTTTAAAATGATGACATACAAAACCTGTGTTTACAGACTTCGCTGGAAAAAGACTGAAATAAAACGTGCTGTAACTTGATGTCTGTGGCAAAATCCTGCCTTCTTTTTCTCCAACAATTCAAACCGTCTGATGCTCTGGGCCAGATAAGACAGATAATCTGCCAATGTGTGATCCAATCTGAGCCATTCTGAACTCGTACTCATCAGACCTGCTTTGAATCTGATACAAAATCTGAGATAAAATCTGCACACACACATCACTCAGTAAAGCAGACCTCTTACAAGCGATAAGAGGTGAGTATAAAACCACTGCCAAGACAAGCAGCTGATGTCCAACAACGGGCAACAGTGTCAGTGTTTTGGTGACTATAAAAGTGCAAGCTGTGAAATGTACAGTAATGCTGCACAGATTAGGATTTTTTTTTTAATATACTACCCTGTTTGTTGTCATAATTCTTTAGTTGTCTCAAGCATATCCAGTCCTGGCAACTTCAGCCTGGTTAATGTTTTCATGGTTAAGTTAAAGCAGCTCACAGCACTCGGTTAATATGAGGGAAAGATTGACATCTTGGTTAAATGTGAAAAAAATCAGTCCAACTTAAAGCACAAGATGGGACAAGCCTTTGTCAATATTTATCTTTGGTGAACCTTAGCCAACTGTTTTGGTAACCTAAACTGAACAGCAAATGAAAAGCTGAATGTGAGTCTTTGTACGCTCTACCTTCCCTACCAACGATTAAAATGCAGTAAAAGGTTGTCATGCTTTCTGGATTGGAGAAAAAAAAACATTATCCAAGCAGTGGCTCCCTCCAGAAAGTATTTGGCAAAGTAAACCGTTAATGTGTGTGGAAAACCATTTCAAACTGAGCTTCACATTTTGAGCTGGTCTGAGGAGTTATATTAGAAACATGCATAAAGGTTGGAATGGTTTCCTTTCACCAGTATAAAAAAAAAGCATTATAAAACTATGTGGATCACCACTTTCACATCATTGACCACTATTTACGCCTTTCTTTCTTTTGCTATGGTTGCAAGGCAACACTGTTTATCTCAAGGAACCTAACTTCACATAATAATTTGACTGCATCCTAGTGAGCATCTATTCACATTAATGTCTTGGATTTAGTTAAGTCAAACATTACAGCATTGCTGTGGGCACATTTGCTTTTAAGCTAAGTGAAAAAGGAGATGGCAATGACTTGGAGGAGGCCAATTGTCAGATTTGCGGCCAAAAGGTGGAAGTCTAAGGCACCAAAATCACTAATGTAAAACTAATAAAAGAATAGAATTACCGAAAGGAACAAATTATTCCTCACTATTATTTTCTATGACAATTAATCATCAGCTAACATTTCATGATAATGACAGTCCTACTAGATATATATTATTATTTATAACATATTCATAATCAGAATACTGCATGTTTTTCATTAATCTGCTGACTCACTTGCGTCTGAACATCTCTGCAAAGATGCAGCCGGTGCTCCAGATGTCCACCGGTGTGGCATAACTGGACTGCAGCAGAACTTCAGGAGGTCGGTACCACAGTGTGACCACCTGAAGGCACAAACATGGAGTCCATAAACATTACTAAGTCTGACAATAAAAATCAGTAGCTGTTCAGTTACAGTGTGGTACAGTATTTCGGAAATTAAACACAGAACTGTACTTTATTGCCAGTTTTTACCAGAGCTTCAGGTGACTTCTGTTACCTTTTTCTAAAGCGGACATTGAACTTCTAACCATAGACTCCATATAAAAGATGGACATAATGATTGCAATGACACCTGTTGGTTTGTTAACTGCTATTTTGAAGTCTCAAATTTAATATTTGGTCTCTTGGTCTTTTGACACTGGACATAACCATAAGCCAAGGGTGGGTCTGACTGAGGACTCGAGGACACCATGAACACCTGTATTGAAAAAGTCTTTAAACTAGCATTTGAAAGCATAAACCTATTTGGAAAATGTTTAATGTGGCAATAAATCATGAGACAAGTACAACCATTTTCTCATAGACTTTAATACAATCAGAATAGTCATTGTAACCAGGAGTCTCCCCCTGCTGGTTACTAGAAAGACTGCAGTTCTATGGTTTTCATATTGTCTACATCCATCTTTTATATACAGTCTCCACCTCCAATCATTGAGGTGTCTAATTCACTTTACTACTGTGTGAATATCAAATTATAGGCTGTATTTTTATTGCTAAGCAGCAAATTCTAACACGCCAACAGGTTAAACTAAGACTTGGTGCTTGGTCAACATTATCTGCTAAACATTAAAATATTAGAACTGCCACTGTAGGCATATTAACATGACAAAGTTGACTTTTACCAAAAGAACTGCCTGTTAAAGCTGCTATTGCTGCTGTAGAATAACTCTTGTCAGAACTATTTCTTATTGGATTTTCAAAAAGGATTGATACAAAATTTGCCAGGTACTGAAAAAACATGCCATCAATTCTGTGATGTTTGGAAATCAAACTCATATAACCAATAATAGGATGACATGAAAGTCATCATAAAGGGATTGTAAAGTTACTAGCATCTTGAATTCATAGGTGTGCCAGGAACCAAACAAATTTGGGATCTTAAGTTCCATTTTCTTTGTCAGGATACGTCTGGCTCCTCTGGCCTTCCATACTGCCTAACCTACACAGAGCCAATCACAACCGTTTGCTTCATATGCAGCAGGTTTGAAAGGATGACAGGCTCTTCTGTAAATAGCCAAGATGGCTGTTGCTGATGTGGAACTGTCTTCTGAATCTGCCTGACTGGATGATTTATTTTCTTTTAAAGAACCTACAGTGGCCCCTAAAACCTGTTTACATTGATTTGTTGCCCAGCTCTACATAACATTATGTTGCTCTGATTGATTGTAGGGCTATCTAACTGCGTCTAAAGGCCCTTAGGTGTGAGCCTTGGAAATTGAAAATAAAACGAGCTTCCAGAATCGTTTGTGCCAGACTAATTCATAAAGGGCAGGTTCAACATTTTGATAAGTGTGCTTCACAAAAGGGGGAAAAAAAAATAAAAACAACACAGTAGTTTTAATGTAAGTAAAATGGTCCAAACAATGTATCTAAAGCTCACTAATTAACAGCTAACATACATTGTGCTATTTTTCGGCAATATTTTTTTACACACAAATAAGATATGTGTGAATTTGTGAGATTCAGCTAGACAAAATATTGGTAACTTTAAACAGAGTCAAGGTAACTGTTTTCTTGTGTTTCCAGTCTCGTCTTGAGCCAAGCTGAGCAAACTATCCGCTGGTTTTAGCCGTACTAGATGATGATAAGAGTAGTATCAGTCCTATAAACTAATTCTGTGATCGACATTGTCTAAAACTAATTTTCAAGTGCTGAAGTGATTTTTACTTTAAACTAAATGTAATACAAACCAGCCTAGAGGGTTGAAAAGCTGAGAAACTGACTTAAAAATATGAGCCTGCTTTGGAAAAGACAGTTCACGGTTCTTACTACAGGAGTGAGGGCCATGTGGCAGCTGTAGATCCTGGCGAGGCCGAAGTCTGCCAGCTTCACCTGGCCTTGGCTGGTGACCAGAATATTCTCTGGTTTCAGGTCTCTGTGCATCACACGGTTAGAGTGAAGGAATGCAAGACCACACAGCAACTGCCTCATCAAGTCCTGCAAAAAAAACAACAAAAAAAAACAGACTTATCTTGACTGAAACCAAAGATTCTGACAGTTGTAGCTTTGAAACAGCTGAATAACAAAAACACTCCATCTTTTCCATACAGTTTCTGCCCTGTGACCTATTTAACAAATTCAGTGCAGTTTAGTTTGGATGCTGCTTCAGTCAGTTCTCACTTTAATGCGGTCGGGGGATAATCCTGGAGCTGGAACTCTCTCTAGATACGTCTTGAGGTCTTGGTCCACGTGTTCAAACACTAGAGTGACTTTAGTCTCCTGGTCTGACCTCTGGGTGGCACAAACATCCATGAGCCTGGTGTGAACAAGAGAAACATGAGTCCTGCGAGAGGTGTTCACAGCGGATTATACAAAACATGAGCTGAAAAAGCTTACCTGACCACATTGGGATGGTCAAACTGCTCTAGCCGTCTCAACAGAGCCACCTCTCTGACTGTGGAGATCGGGAGGCCATTTTGGTCCGTCTGGACACGAACGCTCTTCAGAGCCACAAACTGTCCGCTCTCCGTGTCTCGAGCCTTATAAACAGTCCCATAAGCTCCTCCACCGATTTCTGCCACCGGCTCATACTGGATACTGGCGCCGTGGGCCATGGCCAAGTTCGAACAGACTGAGAGACAAAACAGAGCACACGAATTAGATGCAAAAGCTTTAAACACTATGAATAACAATAAGGAGACCATGAAAGGTGATCATGTCTGCTGCTTCAAGCAACACTGTTTGAAATGCAATGATAAAAATGACAGCCTTGCCATCTCTTATGTGCTTTTTAAACGTTATTAGCTTTGAACCACATTCTAACTCGTAGTATTTTTCAGTGTATAAAAAAAACTCTCATCCAAATGTGTTGGCCAATCTAAAATTTCAACCTGATAAAGATGCTGGATAAAGAGTCAGGAGATCCTCACAGTTGCTTAGATGTCCTCTGGAGACCTCTGAATATGTGTAGGAACATTCACGACTATTTAAACACAAAATAAGAGTTGATCCTCTGAGTCCTAAGAATGTCTGATAAATGATATTCCATTCTGGACCAAACCTGTGGTTCATAGAGAAACAGACAAACATGTTCCACTGGATAACATTTTTGATCATCAAAACACACCAGCACCAGTTATGCAACATAATTAACTCTTTATGAATTCTCTGTACTGGACGAAGAACAAACTTGTCTTGTATCGTTCCTGTGAGAAGCTGGTGGATGTTCTGCAGGAAAACTGACACACACACTCGAAACCTTCCACATCCGACGTTAACTGATGATCCTCAACAGCGCTTGTGCTTGAATATCCATTTCTGAGTGAGTACAAACTCTATTTTCAGTCACACTGCCAACCGTCTGTCAAAGAAATAACTTTCAAGTGTGACAGAAGACACTTTCATGTCAGGACTTTATGATCTCTATAAATCAAAGTGATTACTCTCATGTTTTCATGAACTCTTTAAATTCTTTGAAATATGTGTCTAATTTCACCGGTAGCAACACTTGTTTTAATCTTTTAACTTCAGCAGAGCTTTTATTTTTTTGAGGCAAACAAGCTCAGCATGTAAGCAAACACTTGTCATTCCAGGAATTCTCTACGCAAAAATTTTCAACCCCCAAAGTCAATACTGTGACCTTTAAGACCTTCGCCAAATGCCTCAGGTTGTTTGTAGTTCCTCACAAGCATCTGATGCGTCTCGTTTAGAGTCTTAACTCATTTTTTTTGTGCAAAACCTCCAGTTCACTGATATTTGAGAGTTTTTTCTGCTGCTACTGGTCTCTTTAACCCTCTACAGCAGTTTCTTGGCTTCTTCTGCTCATCATAAAAGGAACAAGAACTAAAATTTAATTCCTTTCTCAAAAACTGAAAAAAACATAGAAATGAACATGTTTTTCCAAGTGCCCACAGGTGTTACTGATAACACCTGATTACTGGTAAAATGGTAACTGTACACAGTATGGATGTTCAACTTAGATATTTATTTTGTGTCCCTACTTGTCTCCTCTTTGATGTGTGCAAACACAGTCTGCAGGTCAAACAAAAAGTCCCAGAATTTTTGTCACGAGACTGTTGGTTGCAGCTGAGTCACCGCTGGGTTCTTGGTTGCAACAGAAAGAGCAGATTTTTCTTTTTTTCCTCCACAGAATCTAGTTAGAGCAAACAGTTGATTTTGTGTGAACTTCTAAATTAGCAAGGCAGAAATAAAATAAAAGTGATTTTGTTGAAATATTACAGTTTGAAGCTTGGAATAGAATAGAATAGAATAGAATAGAATAGAATAGAATAGAATAGAATAGAATAGAATAGAACAGAATATTTTTAATGTTAATTTCTCTATATATCCAGGAAATAAAGAGGAACCAAAAAGACATTTCTCTCACACCTTTGTATTAGGGCCATGTATTTTTAAAAAAGGGTCAAAATACAATATAAATAAAATAAAGTTAAATATATAAAAATGCAGTAGTGCAATACAGGACAGCTTATTGAGGTGACAATAGTACAAATATGGTAGCAGCTTGTTGAGATGTACAGTAGTGCAAATTGTTATCTGAGGATTAGAGTCGCATGTTACACACAGTTGAAAAGCTAATGATTCTGCATTTGTCTATGAAAAACTGTCACGTTGGCGATTTTTTTTTTTTTTTTTAAAAACCACATTCCTCTCAAACCCACTGGTAGGGTTCATAGGTTTCTTTTTAATAAAATTCAGTCATCAGAGAGGTGAATGATCATCATAATGAAGTTGCTATAACCACTAAAAATTACATACTAAACATGGTCAGACTTCTTTCAATCCCTTAACATCCTATTCCCTGAAAACAGTTGCTTTCTGGAGCAGGATTCTGATAAGAGCAGTGGGAATCAAAACAGTTTTGGGCTTCAAAACCAAACATTCAGCTAAAAGATGCTAAAACACTCCATAGAGCTGAGGATAAACACATTCTTGAGTGATAATTCTCTTGTTTGTTACCCAAAGCCACCCATTCTACATCACATGTTGTCATCTGACCCATCGTTAATGTAACAACGCAGATTTCTGCAGCTTTAACACATAAAAAAGCGACTCTTCACCTTCTCCGTGTATTTCATCACATTATTTCAACCACTCTGGCAGCAGGTCAACTATGCTTGGAGCTAAGTGCATACCGTTTTATGGCTGCTGTTCTGGCCTCTGTTAGAGTGGAAGAGCTCTCCAGGTACTTTGGGTGCAAAGTGCCGAAATAAGTGACACATTTTTAGTCAGATCCAAAGAGGAATGTTTCACCGCTCTCCCACATTCATGAAAATTGAACCACCTCAACAGCTGGATGGTTACATATGGCAAAAAACTGCAACATCCCTGCTTTGATTCCATTCAGGGATTTGTGTTGCATGTCATAACCCGCTCCTCACCCCATGTGACCCGACTGCCTCTTCACCGTCAAGGGTCAAATCAAAGAAAAATGAAAACAATAAATAAAAATACATTCACCAAACACTTCAGAGCCCACAAGCTGCAGGACAAAGTACCTGATCTCCTGTAAGAAGTCACTGAATGTGGCGCCACTTTAAAGCAAATACACTCGACGCAGGACTTCTGGCCACCACTGAGCAGCACAGGAAGCACCTTCAACAGCTCTCAGTCCCGTCGCTCCAAACTTAACTCCGTCCCGTCGGCCTCCTGCCAGGAAGCAGGCACAGGACCAGCGAGAACCTCATCCCACTCCTTCCTTTCCTTTGTTCAATCTCAGCCTTTAATCTGTCAAACCTGTTTGGTGTACTTCCTCCACTCAGCCCGTCCCCTAACCTACTTTCATCCATCCGTGCCTCCTCCACCTCCTCGACATTAACGCCTGCCGTCTTTATACCTGGTATCCCTGCAGGTACTGCTCTCGCATTTTTAGCTCACCCCATTCACTGGCTCTGTTTTCCGAAGCCTCCTCCTGCGCCGGCTGCCCTCAAAGTGTCATTAACAAGCACAGATCCCCACAATAGACAAAACCCACTGTGCCTCATTTGGAGTCTTTTATTTCAAGAAAGGGTTGTTCTTGTTGAGGCTTCGAGAAATGTGCCGCCGTGGCAAATCATGGACTCCCAGCTCAGGGAATGATGTGTCGGTGTGGAAGGAAGACTATCTATTACATCTGAATTTCCCCAATCATCTTCAGCCTGAAACAACTCTAACAAATTCTGCAATGTTCCAACATCAATACCACTTTATTTTGACTATATATCTACCCTAACATTATGAAGCTGTATCACTGTCTGGATCATGTTCTCTCAGCAAAAGATAAAAGTACATATTTATAAAGACTCCCTTAAGTGAAAATACATTTTTTTTCCCTCTTGTATACTCAAAGACATATAGTGAGCAAATAAGCAGTCAGAGCTATAGCTGAGCATTTCAACCTTGAACCTGCAGAGTCTAGATGAAAAATAAAGAATTATATTTCCAGGATTTTAACAGATATAAAACTAAAGGAACAATTCTTGTCAGCTTGCAGTGTTGGGCTTTCTGCATCATCTTTATTCCTCAGTGGGTTTCTAGCTCGAACATGTATGACTGAATTACTCCAATACTACAAGCTGCCATTGTGTAGCGTAGACTAGTTGTACAGTGTTTGAGCAGAGTTGTAGGTGAGCTGGTGTGCTCGATCTGCAGTGAGTAGTGAGGGGTGGATGAAAATAGAGGCATATAGCTGCATATTCTAGATAAAGCAACGGTGTAGAGTTACATCTCAGTTATTTCAAATCAGACGATTATTTTCATAGAAAAAAATTCTAAATGTGCAACTTGGATACACAGAGTTTAAGGGGTTTCATCAATGACCAGAAAAGGGCCTTTAAAATTGCATTTTTCTATAATAGGCTCCTACAACAAGGTGAACGTATGAGCATTTGGTAGAATTAATGTTTAGTAGGTCATTTTCAGTCCTTTTTAAATAAAAAGGAGGATGTTGGATGACAATTTGACATTTCTTTCAATACATTATATCAATTTATAATAGGTTTATTGCTTTTAAAAATCACAACAAAGCTGACTGTAGCCTAAAGTCCTCGGGTTGATTGCTACTGGTTGCTTTAAACCAACCAGTGGCAAGAAAAGTTCCCAAATACGACTCCAACTTTTGTAAAATAACAAAGAAAAGCGCATTGATAATAAACTGAACTACTTCTTTGCCCTGCTTTGTCCGACCCTGTGCATAAATTCTGAGCATAATTAAGGTAGGAAAAGTGTGAAGAGGACACCTGTAGTTCTGGAGCTCTGATTGTCAGTGAGAATAATACAGCAACAAAAGCGCAGAAACGCAATTCGTTAAAAGCCGAACACTTCAACAATGAATTCAGTCTCTCCTGTAATTGTGCTGCCTCTCTCATTTTTCAAGATGGATACTCCAAAACCTGACACTCTGAATGACTGTCAAATATTTGGTCGATTGAATGACACAGAATGTTTGCACTGTGAGATTGTAATGAGCCTGGAGAAGGAAATAGATGAAAGCGGAGTCACTGCTGAAATACTGAACAGTATTTATGCTGTTTTGAACTAATTATCAAGACATAGATAGTCTAGTGAAAAATATCACAAATCTCTCCAACTTTATTGAGGTAAACTTCCAAACCTGGAAAGCACAAATGAGTTATTCATATCTTCAGGTATTCAACTAAGAGGAAATCGATAGTACTAATCCTTAAACAATGGATCTCATACCAGTAAAAGTCAACATGACCATAATAGACATAAAATTTAAACTTGTTATTGCAGATATGCTGCCAAACCGCAATTACTGAAGTGGTCAACATAAACTGTTGTTAATAAGAGGAAAAGATATTGCATTAACGCACCACATCTCTGCTTCTCATGCAATGACAGTAGAGGCACACTGTCTGGAGACAAGAATCTTCCTGCATTCCTGCGTTTCAGCAAGAAAGTCGAGTGATACAAAATCCCTCTAACATTACTCAGTCGCAGCTGAACCGAGACTGTAAATAACACTTTTCCTGCTGCAAAGCCCAATAACAGACTTCACTAAGCAATGCAGAGAAAACTCTAACAGAAATACCACCAATAAAACCTATTTTAAGGCACAGTTGTGATCAGTATTACTACCAGGACTGGCCAGATAAGTACAGCTAACCTCCCTAACGCAATTTACTGCATACAGTTTCAAAACATAAAAATATTAGATCCATATGTTTTATGTATTGCACGCTAAAACGGTGTCATAGCATTCATTTAAAAAGCTCTTGTCCTAGCTGTGCTGTGATAATATCACAGTGTAGCACCATTCTTTCCCTCTGCCTTGATCAGTTATTACACACATTTTCCATATGTGGGATGTCCTGTAAAAGCTGCCGCCGATTTTAGCCTCTATCATCCACTGCTGGCTGTTATTGTGCAACTTTCCTCTGGAGGCAGACGGTGTGACAACAGTTGTAGGAGTCAGAACAGCCGCAAAGGGCCACGAAGTCTGAGAAATAAAATACTTGAAGACAGAAAGAGACGTTAAGAGGAAGAAAGTCCCATCTGATACAGTCCAATTTAAAAGTACAGAAAGTTACTGTATTCTGACTCAAAATGGACATCTGAAGTCGACTGCAATATTGATAGCTTAGAATTCTAAATGTTCAAGCCATTGGTCATCTTTTAACTTAAAGACATTCCTAGTATTTATAACAATCATTTCACTACATGAGGAGGGCAGTGCACGTACAACACGTAATGATGACGTGCTTAGAAAACAAAGCAGTTTACTGAAGGGGACACAAAAATGATAATTAATCATAAAATCATGAGCAATTAATGAGAAATTCCTATTAATTACTAGAGCTTCTACAAATAATCAATTAGTTTTCAACTAATAAATGAAATGGCTACTATTATGATAATTCATCATTTTTTAGTAATTTTATAGACATAAAAAAAGTCAAAACCCTCTGATTCCAATTTATAATATTTTTACTTTTTCTGATTTCTTTTCTCCTCTGAGACTAAACTAAATACCTTTGAGTTGTAAAAAAAAAACAACAACAAATAAGGCATTTGTCATATCGGGCTAAATAATCAACACAGTAATTGACAATGTAAGAAATCGATATTTGCAGCCCAAGTAACTACTAAATATGATGTATTATTACTTGAGATGCATAAAAACAGTAACTGAATTTTGAGTAATTAATGAAGACATGCTGGGAGTGGACTGGTTTGAAGTTACTCAGGAAACACGCATGAAGAAAAATGTCAGTGTGATCGACTGACGCATAATCGGAAAGTAGTTATCATCTATTCTGACTCACTGAACGTAGACTCTGGGTTTAAGCCGTTAGCAACGCATTTTACACAACTTTTCCTTCCCTTGCACTATCTACGTGAAATCCATTTCACTGTGAGAAACAACAACAGCCTCTGTTCAGCAACCAACTGGATGAAAATTTCAAGTTTTGCTGAAGGTTTGGATCGTTACAGTCAGGCAGCTCTACTAGATTTTTTTTTGGTGAATTATCCATTTTAATCAATTAAAATGTTCCACCAAAACATTTCCTCCCTCACTATTTTGAGTGAATGCCATTTCTAATTAATTCCTCGCTCATCTCCTACCCAGCTAATCACTAGCTACTCTCTAAACTTTGACTAAATGTCATTCATTCACTAACGGTTAACTAGAAGTTAGTTCCTCATTTGTTTTTGGTAACTGCTCGAAAATGAGGGTCTTTCATTGTAAATTATTGCTAATGCTTCAAGACAAGAAAAAAAAAAAGCCAGTGCTCTCATGATTGCAAACCACAGTAAGGAAGAAGAAATCTTTCCACTGGTCTGAGGAAATTAAACAAAGTAGTTTTGAGGTGTGTTAATGTCATTTTGATAGTACAACATGAGTCTCTGTTGTTTAATAAGAACATAGAACTGTTTTACTGTTTACATGAGAGTGATTTGGAGGGTAATCAATCAGTTTGAACACTAAAAAAACACTTTGTGATATATGACAGTGTAAAAGTTGGCCTTGTAAGGGAAAACATGGACATCGATGATATTTAACACTCTAGCCTTGCTAAAGTCAGATTTCTGATAAATCATGTACATTCTCATCTATAAGATAACATAACTAATGCTAAGCAGTTGTCCCTGCTGATTTTACATTATTTTTATGTCAGAAGTTTAAATACTAGTGCTAATAAAGTTTTAACAGTTGTCCTAGAACTGTAAGTTTGAAATTAATTGGCGATATATCAAATTGTCTTTAAATAAATTAAAAAATAATCTCTGTATGCGTTAGCTAACATTTATGTAGCTGTTAAAATAAGAATATTAAGTTCATTTATGCACAAATAACATGATTGTATTGATTTAAACTGACTTGCAACATAATCTTTACATGATTTTACATTCAGTGATATAAAAACTAAAGTTATGGCCTGATATGATTTAATTATCCTCTGAATTTGTTCACTTAGGCATAATTCTTGTGATAGTGATATTCAAACTATGTAAATTTTATCCTGGTTTACTCTACAAACAGCATCTTTGAAAGCCTATTTTGTTTGTTATTTTGTTACCAACTCCTGCAGCGTCCTCACCTTGATCTCTCAGCAGGAAAAACAGAATCATCTGAATTAGAATATAACTTTTTCTTGTACAAACTCAGCCTGTTGCAGGCCTCATAATGAATGAGCAGCTTGTTGTGGTCTGTAACTTCCTCTGGTCCTACAGGATGTGGTTCATGACTTGTCACCCTAAAAACATCTCCCAGTTTCCTTTCTTATTTTCTTTTTTTAGGAACAGAGCAGCCCACAGAGATTTCTGCCCAACATCTGGAAGTTACACTGATGTCTCACAACACTGAGGTCAGTGACCCTCCATATCCCGGAACATTTACCCCCCATGTTTCATTCATTTAGTCGGTAAACAGCGGTGCGGTGGGCGGAGGCAGAGAGGAGCAGGCCGGGACGGACACGTGGTGCTCCTCCATAGCGCTCCTTTGTTAATTAAAGTGGTAGAAAAGAAGTGTAGCAACAACAACAACAGGCCACACGGACTTTTCCCTCTTCACCTCCAGACGCACTGACGTGGCGGAGGAGACGGACCACCGCCTGCTACTTCCATTTCCACATCTGTGCCCACATTACATAAATCCCCGGAGGGAAAGTGTCACACATGAATCTCACTGTGTAGCTTCGGTCCTCTACTCACCTCCCTGTTGCTGCTGAGCTCCAGGTACCGAGGCTCTAGGTGGAGGACATGATCCCCAGTGTGCCACGTATAAACCGGGTAGAAGCGGCTCCGGGGAGGCGGATTCAGCCCGTCCCGAGCCTCGGAGCCCAGCGGTGGATCAGCCGAGGAGAAGCCAGACACAGGACTGGTTTCGGCCTCCTCTGCTGCTTCTTCCAGCCTGCACCCTTTTTGGGTCGTCTTCCTGTTGCTTCTAGCAACTCTGAGAGGAGGCGGAGCTAAAACCTCCAGCAGCTCATCATGTATGAAAACTTCAGCCTGTGGCAGCAAGGAGTCATTAGAATAACTTTATTTAAACGTTTGTACACGATAAAACAGGAGTTTACACAGAGAACACAGCAGCAGGAGCCTCAGACGTCAAATTCACGGTCAAAAGTTGAGTCAGTGTTGCTGATATAAAACATTTTCAACAACAATCATTGAGCCAAAGTTGCTTCCAGTGCTTACGAATTTAAGTTTTAAAATATTAATGTTAAAACTCTACAGTATTATCTAAAATGCAAATATACTTGCCTGAATTAAATATTAAGGTTATGAGTCCACAATATTATTATTAAAGCAATTTTATCTCACTATTTTAAATATAAAATGTCAATTTATCTAGATAAAGTAACTATCAAGAGTAAAAACCAAGAAAAATACAAATTAACCTACTTAAATTCAATATTAAGGTTAAGAGCCCACAATATTTTTAATTAGGCAATTGTATTTAACTATTTAAAATATTAAGGTTGAAACCCTACATTATAGAACCCAAATTTTCCTGGCTAATGTAAATGCCAAGAAAGAAACCCTACAAAAATGCACACTAACCTGCTTAAATTAAATATGAAGGTAAAAACCCATACAAGATAAAACACAAATTTCTTCTTCTTCTTCCTTTCCTTTCGGTTTTTCCCTTCAGGAGTCGTCACAGCAAATAATCTGCTTCCATCTAACCCTATCCTCTGCATCATCTTCTCTCACACAACTAAGTTCATGTCCTCTTTCACTACATCCATAAAACTCCTCTTTAGTCTTCCTCTAGGCCTCCTGCCTGGCAGTTCAAAACTCTGTATCCTTCTACTGACGTATTCACTATCCCTCCTCTGTACATGTCCAAACTATCTCAGCTTGGCTTCTCTGGTTTTATCTCCAAAACATCTAACATGCACTGTACCTCTGATGTAGTCACTTCTGATACTATCCATCCTGGTCACTCACAAAGAAAACCTCAACGTTTTAACTCTCCAGCTCTGCCTCCTGTCTTTTCCTCATTGCCACTGTCTCTAAACCAAACAACGTTGCTGGTCTCACCTCCGTTTTATGCACCCTTTCCTTCCATTCTTGCTGATGCTCTTTTATCACACCACACACTTTTCTCCACCCATTCCAACCTGCTTGCACGCACTTTTTAAAACCCTCCACCTTCTTTATCTCTACTCCCTGTAACCCCACCCTTCCACTTGGGTCCTTCTCATTGACAGACATATATTCTGTCTTGCTGCGGCTCGCCTTCATTCCTCTCCTTTCCAGGTCATACCTCTCTAGATTTTCCTCCACCTGCTCCCTGCTCTCACTACAGATCACAGTGTCATCTGCAAACATCATGGCCCATGGAGATTCCTGTCTAACCTCATCTGTCAGCCTGTCCATCACCATAGCGAACAAGAAGGGGCTCAGAGCTGATCCTTGATGCAGTCCCACCTCCACTTTAAACTCCTCTGTCACACCTACAGCACACCTCACCACTGTCTTACAGCCTTCATACATGTCCTGTACCACTCTAACATACTTCTCTGCCACTCCGGACCTCCTCATGCAGCACCACAGTTCCTCTCTCGGCACTAACTAGATCTAGAAAGACACAATCAGCTCCCTCTGACCTTCTCTCTGTATTTCTCTGTCACTGCCCTCGAAGCAAATACTGCATCTGTAGGACTCTTTCTTGGCATGAAACCATACTGCTGCTCACAAATGCTCCCTTCTGCCCTTAGTCCAACTTCCACCACTCTTTCCCATAACTTCATTGTATGGCTCATCTACTTTATTCCTCTGTAGTTGTCTATATGTTATATATATATATATATATATATATATATATATATATATATATATATATATATATATATATACACACACACAATATATATATATATATATATATATATATATACACACACAATATATATATATATATATATATATATATATATATATATATATATACAAAAGTTGTGTAGTTTGGACTAATTAAGCCTTAAGCCTATATTTGAAATGTGTTGTTATTAGCATAGATTTGTCCATTTGTATTTTATATAGTTCAGCAAAAACTACATTGTTTGTTTGTAGTTTGTTTATATATATTGTCCCTAATTTACTCGATTAATTGCAAAAAAAAACTGATGGGCACATAACATTAAAATTATATTTTATTTTACAGTTGATGCTGTTACAGTATGAACTCTACATTAATGGAAATAATTGTAATAAAATAAAACAGCAAAACTGAAAAAAAGAGGAAGTTGAGGAAAAGCTTGAGCCCAATATGCAGAAAACATAATGCATCAGGAAATATATTTGATGTACTATTTGCCAGATATGTTTGGGGGTAATACATCAGTTTGTGTATGTATTTGCACACATTAATTTACATGTGTCTGCTCATTGTTTTCATCAGTTGACTCCACTAGTCAGATGTTGTTGTCATTTTTTTATTATTGCAGATTTGGGACATAACTGAACTTCTAAACAGATATTCATTCAACAAAATGCAAAGCAACTGGGATAGAGAAAGAGGAAAGAAGTCAAAAGAAGACCAAACGTTTTCTAGTCTCGCTTGTATATCCTTTTTGTTGTTGTTTTTGATTAATGAGTTGAGGATTGGATTTGCTTTAGATCAGACCTGGGCATCCTACGGCCCGCGGGCCACATCCGGCCCGCCGGACGACCCTGACTGGCCCGTATGAGGTCATTGGAAAATATTAAAAGTCAATGCAAATATATATCATCACAATACATGCAAGCAATACGCCTGCACTGCTTTTATTTTGAAAGGTCTGCGAAGTTAACGTTTTTTCACGCGTGCTTTCCGTACTTAGCATAAGGTTTATGCGCTGATTGGTTTGTTGGTCAGCTTCAGCCCCGGAAGATGTCGGCTAACGGCAAAAAAAGAAATATTGATTCCGAATGCAGAGTTTTTAACAAGGCATGGACTTCCAAGTATTTCTAAACTGAAGTCAGAGGTAAAGCTGTGTGTCTAGTTTGTGGCGAACAATCGCGGTGCTCAAGGATTGTAATCTGAATCGACTTTACGAGGCGAGGATATCTGAAAGTTTGCTAGCTAAACTGCTAAAGCAGCAATGACTTTGTTTTACCAAAGCTCACATCAAGGGATGCAGCAGTCAAGACGAGTTTTCTAATATCCTACAAAATCGCCAAAAACAGTAAGCCATTCTCTGATGGAGAGTTTATAAAAGAATGTCTGGTGGACTCTGCAGCGTTTATATGCCCGGAGAAGAAAGGAGCGTTCGTTAATGTGACTCTTTGGAGGCGAACCGTAACGAGGCGGGTGGAGAGCAGCGCCGAGAATCTGGAGCTTCAGCTGCGCAACAAAGTGAACGATTTTGACGTTTTCTCCTTGGCTCTGGACGAGAGCTGTGATGTCCGTGACACAGCCCAGTTACTCATCTTTGTACGTGGACTAACAAAAACCTTTGAGATAACGGAGGAGCTGGCAGCTGTGCAGCCAATGAAGGAACCACGACGGTTCACTGAGGTAAATACATGCATGAACTAGCTAGGACTAAAATGGGAGAATTTGGTTGGTGTTACAACTGATGGCTGTCCAAATTTGACAGGGAAAAATGGTGGACTTTTGAAACGGATGCAAGATAAAGTGACTGAAATAAACCCAGAACAGAAACTGATATTTTTGCATTGTTTTATACATCAGGAGGTGCTGTGTAAGTCAGTGCTAAAAATCAACCACGTGACTGATGTTGTAGCTAAAGTAGTTAACTTCATCAGGGCAAGAGCATTGAATTACAGACAGTTTGTTGTCTTTTTGGAGGAGATGATAGTGAACATGGTGACCTTGGTTACCAGACAGCTGTCAGATGGATCAGCCTGGACAAGGTGCTGAAACGAGTTTGGGATCTGAGAGCAGAGATTCAAGAGTTGGGCATTGTACATCATTGTGTTGTGTAATTTACTGTTTTTATTGAGATATATTGATCATTGCTCTAAGTGTAGTGGGGAGCTGTTGTCTTTCTTTATGCTTCAGTCATCTTAATGTAGATTTAGAAAAACTGACAACACCTCATAGCGTTTATGATGAACAAAAACTGACATTGTAAGGCAAATTTCAAATCTCTGCCAGCTGATGGTCATATTGTTTTAGAATAAATTCTGAGTGATGGCTTACTTACTTCGCTTGTAAAAACAGTGACTACTGAAAAGTAATTAAAGCACTTGGAAAATCAGTTTCACATTTTAAGTATGTCTTTATGATAGTAAATATCTACAACTCAATAGGCAGCAATCATAGTTTGAATGAAAAAACTAAATCTTTCATTAAATAGTTTTCTGTGTTCCACATTTTCATTATATCATTGTATTGTTTCATTTATTGTTTTTATTGAGATATATATTGAGCAGAGCTTCTAAGTGTACTGGTCCGGCCCTTAACAACCGTCAAAGTTTCTCATGTGGCCCCGTACGAAAATTAATTGCCCACCCCTGCTGTAGATCATTAAAATCACTGATTTACTCTTTAGAACAGATTTAAATGGAATGAAGTCAGTCCTCATTCATCACTCTCATGACTGATTTAATGTTAAAATATAAATATCAGCAGATCTGACTGTTTCCATAGCTTTATAATAAACTGATATTGGTTGATATTAAATAACACTTGGCTCCTAGAGTGGACCGCAACAACTCTAATTTAATTATTTTTCATTACGCTGTTTGTGAGTCTCTTTGGCAGCGTAGTTGAGTCACAATAATCTGATCTAAGAGTCTGTCAGCACTAATGCACATCCTGCCTGATGGCCTCGGTGCTTTCAGTGAAGTCTGCATCAGGCAGACCAGTAAAGAGCTTGAAGCATCTACCAATACTAGCAAACAAAATGAGGAAAATGGAGGAAAAAATTTAAAGTCAACAGCTCATTAAAGTTTATTATTGCCACTTAATGGATTTCCACTGGTTACAAACTAACTGCACAACCTGCCTGCACTGATGATCTCAGAGAAACATGAATTGTGGACCTTAGGTTGGCTATAAATAAAATCCCACTTGGTCAGTTACAGTTTATATGCTGCGGTGTCCTGCACATCAAATCCATTTGGGATAGAGTCTTTCAGTGCTTTTACAGTTTTCTCTCCAGCCATTGCTCATACATTTATGTTCCTGCTAGAGGGGAAGAAAGTAGACACTGCCAGCATGTGCACTTCTGACCAGAAATGGAAGTATAGCGCAGTGACAGTGGCATGCAGACTGCCTCAGTAGAAGGGACAAAAGTCTGAAACAAGACATTGCTTCTCTAAAAAAGTGACATTGCTGCAGGGCTTTCTGCCTCAGCAGCAGAACTGCTGAGGAAACAATTCTATGATTTCTGAGACAGTGATTTCCAACTATTTTAGGAAGTTTTTATAGAGCTTTCACAGCAGGCACTTTGACTTGTCACACAGGAAGAGCACAGCTGGTGCTAAAAACAATAATGATGACTCTGTTATATTGAAATGAGCTAATAAACCACACAATGTGCACAATACTGGCACCCTGAAACTGAAGCAGCTAAATGAACTTCAACTATTATCAACTTAGATATATACATTAGAGACAGGCCAATTATCCACCTAGTCAGTTATCATGGCCAATATGTGGCATTTTTCTCATTATCAGTATCTTTTATTTCAAAGCTCATTTTTGGCTTTATTTGACAGGTTTTAGTTGAGAGGCAGACAGGAAAGTAGGGAGAAGACCTGCAGCAAAGGGCTGTTAGTCAGAATCGAACCATGGCCGCTGCGTCGGGGATTATAGCCCCAGTTTTTGCATACAAAAAATGCATCATATTTTACTTTCCTCACAGCAGCCACTACTTACCTTGATGGCGGATTTGCACAATATTGGTCAGACCTCTTCCAGCTTGGCGATGTTGACACCTGAAGTGGTTTTCAGTGAACAGTTGAACCTCATGAAAAGGTTATTTGGTGAAATATTTTGTAATGCATTAGAGACCATCACTTGTGCAGAGGTTATGTTGGTATAGAGCAAATAGGCCTATTTAACAACTGTAGTAATGCATGCTATAGCAAGAACTGCTCAACTACATCCAGAGAAATAACATTTCATTATTATTTGGAGACATTAAGATCAGTTTTGTCAGGGAATTTTAGAGTACTTTTAAACGTGTTCAAACACTGTAAAGAAACTGCCTCTAATAATAGCAGCTTCAGGAAAGGAAGACTTCCCTCTGCAGCAGAGGAGAAGATCTTTACAGTTACCAGCCTCACAAATCCCTGATTAACAGCACCCCAGATCTGAGCCCACATCAATGCTTCCCAGAGTTCAAGTAGGAGACACATCTCAGCATCAACTGTTTGAAGGAGTCTGTAGGAATCAGGCCTTCATGGTCTAATTGCTGCCGCAGAGAAATCGCTGTTTAGGGCGACCGATAAGAGAACTTTTGTCCGCTGTGACTTGATTTGAGATTCTTGGTTCTGACTGCAGTGAAACACAGAGAAGGTGAACAGATCTGCATGTGTGGTTCCCGTCGTGAAACCTGGAGGAGGAGCTGTGATAGTGTGGGTGCTGGTGACGCTGCTGCTGATGTACTCAGAATTCAAGACACATCTAACCAGCATGGCAACAACAACAGTCACAACAACACACCTCCAGGATATGTGAGAGCTATTCAACAAAGAAGGACAGTGATGGAGCTCTACATCAGATAATCTGGTCTCCATCTACACCCAGCCTAAACCAAGCTGAAGTGGTCCGAGGTGAGTCGACCCACAGAGTGAAGTAAAACCAGCCACGAAGGGCTCAGCATCTGTGGGAACTCCGCTGGAAAAATATTAATGAAGCTGGTTAATGTTTCTTTTTTGAGTGATAATTTGGAAAAAAAAGAAAGAAAAATAAGAATTAATGAACTAAGAAGAATGTTGAAGTGATAATAGAGATTTATTGATAACAGAAAAATACATGGCCACATGTCCATATATATGTTTTTGAATGCAAAGTCACATCCATACTTTCTGGATACACAACATAAACAAAGATCAAAACATCTCCCACATTACACAACGTGTACCTACACGACCTCTTTTGCATTTACACATGTTTCCAGGTCATGTGTCTGTGGGTCAAATAGTGATGTCAGTGTCTCAAAAAAGTTTCTTTTAAAATATATGAGATAATTTAATTTGATAATTTAACAGTATTTGCTTCTAACATTTTTAAACTGAGACAACCGTCAGGGGATCTCACTGCATCATCAACTCATTCAGGGCATGAAAAGACCTCTGGCTCTGTAATAATGTTTACCACAACACACTTACAGCCCTTAGACCCTGCTTTATTTCACAGATGATGACAAACCATCGTCCTCAGAGCTCCGTTCTGTGATTATTTCTTTATTTCACTGTAAGAAAGTGTAACATGAGTCATCTTCTGTTCTTCTCAACTTAACAGCTTGAATCCTTCCGTGCTGACTTTACTTACAGTTCAGTTTGCATTTTATTCTTAACGCATGTTTACTCTATTTTCACAACTTTAAAAAAAAAAAAAAAAAAATGTCGTGTACATTCAGCAATTAATATTACTCAGCATTGTGTCATTAGTCCAGTTACATCAGTTAATCTCCATCTGGGATCAGTATTTGCTCAGCATTTATGAATATGTAGGACTGAGTCCAGGTGTTAGTCCTTTTCACTTACCTGCAGCAAAATGACCAAAAAAATAGCAAAGTTACAAAAACCAAAGCTAAATCTGAGCCCATAAAACATGGTAAAAGAACAGAACTTAACTGGAAGCAACAAAATAACAAAACAAACCATCTGCACTGCTCAAACAAACTCTTCATAAATCAGAACACCACTGAACAAGGCTGGGATATATAAACTGGCTGATCAGACCAGTTACTTACAAAAGGGGAGATATAAAAAAAAAATCCTACAGCTAAACTAACAACAAAAAGCACAAAACAGTGCAGCTGGTCTACTAAATCAAAAATAATAATTAGAAACAAATCAAAAATATAACTAGTTACCGAGCACAGATCTATTGCATAAAGTAATATTTAAATCAAATAAACCTGGTCCACCCCTTAAAGTGGCAGCCACTTGGTATGGTCTGATTGTGGCTCTGGTATAAAAGCCTGCTGCTCCCTGACACCAAGTTTTGCCAGAATCCAGCCAGGTGATGGAAGACGACCAGATACCTCAGCGCCGGTAAGACAAAGAAAAGATTAGCACAACTTAGATAAACAATACTGAACATACAGAAGTCAACTAAATGTGCTACAAATAGAGCTTAAGTAATTCAACGAAGGCTAAATGAGTGAGTGTGTTGTTTGAAGTGATACATTATATGTTGTTTATGTGTTTTTGTATGTGCAATATGAATGTAAAGTGTTTCAACTTCAATCAAGTTGGTGACTGGGGTTACCGACTCTCATGGTTGGAATAGCTGCAAGTGCGGACATCACAGACACTGATAGCATATCACGATAACATGTCTAGATGTTAATCACTGCCATTTCCACTGCATTACAACATGCCTCTGTCTCTAGCAAACCAGAAGTAAACTGGACAGTCCTGGTGTTTCGTTGTGCCTCATCACACACCCATAGTGTTCAGTGTATCACCTGGGAGCCAGGCTGGTTTTAGATGATAAATCTGCAAATATTTTACAAAACTGTTGCATAAGCTGTTAATTTCCAAGAAATGACAGATAATCCGAGCATTTAAGAAACTAATTACACAAAATCCACACTGATCCTCCTATTAGACTCAGATTCAGAATCCATTCTATTGTAGAGCAGGTTTTCACATATGAGCATTTGTACTTTGGTGCATAACCGTAAACACTGAGATGCAGAAATATTTGAAGAAAGATAAGATGTTTAAAAAAAAAAAAAAAGGCAAGTGTTGCAAGCCATTCAAAAGCAAGTGTAGCAAATCAAAGCTATTCTAAAAATAAACGTTTAAATTGTTGTTAGGGAGACAGCTCTATAGATTGTGCAGGAATGTGCAAATTATTCACCTGGGAATCACACATACTTATCACTCAAATGACTGTGCATATACATATTAGATTAGTTTTGAAACATTGACAGTACTATTCTTATAGAAACTTTATTTGTGTAGCACATTTGATAAAAAGTGAGAACAAATCAAAGTGTTTTGCAAATGACAAACAAGCTCTGTTCCAATATATCAAAGTAAAACAATCCTGCGTATGCGCTGATGCATGACTTTAATGCCGTTAATCAAATTCATTTCTGCCCCACTGACTGCAGATTTGCATTTGGTGAGGCAACACTGGCCTTTTACTATAAATCATTCACAAGAATCACACAGATCTCATAAATAACTCATCTCTCGTCAGCTAAATTGCAGATATTCAAAGATATTTTTTCTCTGGATCTTCAAAGTGTCTTCACCATCTGAGGAATCTATTTATTTAGGGGATGGTTCCTCATCTACTTCATGTGGTGCTTTAAAAAACTTAAGCTTCTCAGTTTTTATTGGCGTTATTTAGTGCCAGCTAATAGTATACAAGTAGAGCTAATTGTTTACATTATCAATTGATCTGCAGCTTATTTTGTCTGTTAATGAATTCATCTTTTTGATATCTTGTAAAACGTTGTTCTCTCTGACCAACAGTCCAAGAAACCAAAATATTAAATATGTTATAATGGCAAACCCAGAGATGCTATTGATACATAGTCTTAAATCATGTGTCTAACTGTCAAATTGATTCAGTGTTCCTTAATTTTCAGTAAGGATCCACAAATTATTTTAATAATAAACATATTTTGTGTTAATCTTTAACAAATAAGTTTGACGGACTTTATGCATCTCTGAAGGTGACATTTAATATCTGACTTGCCTGCAATTGAAGTAAAAAAAGAATGTAAATAAATGGCCAAAAACTGTGCTCATGTGTTTGTTTTTCAACCTACACATAATAATTTTGATTTAAAATGTTGAATGAATCATGCATTTTGAAAAATTATTTAAGAACCATTTAAAGGAGGTTCCTTGTCGATCCACAAAGAAATACTTGAAAATGGTTCCCAAAAGAAACTATTTTTAAAGTTCTTTAAATCCACATTTATGGTGCCTAAAGGACTTTTTTTTGTGTTTGTTTTTTGAGGCACCTTTGAGCTTTTTAAGAAGTTGTTTTCAGAAATGTCCCCCTTGCTAAAAAAGTTCTTTGTGGTATTGAAAAATGTTTCTTATACACTGTAAGACAAAATAATTGTGCTTAACAAGTCTTTTTGAATTACAACAACTTCCAATGACATTATGTTCAACCAACAAACTGCACTGAGTTACGTAAATTAGATTTTAGCCTCTACAAAAAGGCATCCTAAGGACCATTTTGAAATGTCCGATATTGTCCAGGCACATTGAAATAGAGACGAAACTTTTAAAACCTGAATCCCACATGAAGAATTTTATTAAGTTACCTCAACCTGAATTTGGTTTAAAATCAGCTAACGCAGAAAGCTTAGTTTAAATGACAAACAGTATCCAGCTGGTGCAGTTAGCAACATTATTATATCAACACAGCGTACTGAAATTTTGTTTACAACTTGAAAGGTTTATGCAAGTCAGTACAATTGAGTTTTTCATCCATTTAATTAAGATTACATGGATATGGTATCACTGTGAAGGGATTTTGGGTTCCAGTTGGGAGCTTTAATTTTCTGATTGTAGAAACAAGCAGCGCATGATATGTGTTTTTAAAAAGCTTATATCTTTGGTATATCATACATATATATTCATTATATCTTTCTATCTATAGGAGACGGACTCCTTTTCAGCAATTGTCTGACAGCTGTATTGTGCTGCTGGTGGTTCTATTGAGTCTGCACACTGTGTATACATGTACCAAACCCTGGAGAGCTTTTGTTCTGTTCATTACAGTCTGATGACACACGCGCACGCACACACTCCTGGCTGTATTACAATGGACTAATTGTTTCTTCTCTCGACCAGCAGATGAATATCAGCACGTGGCCGCCACGTCACTCGTATCTCAGCACCCTGGACAGCAGCCACAGTCCGTCAGCTCACCGCCCACCAGGATGGAGCTCATCTCTGCTCAGCTGCACCCACCGATCAGGCTGCCTTCATGCAAAACTGTGGCTCACACATACAGAGAAGTTTGTGTTTTGTAGTCGGAGAACCATTCTGGAGGGGGGGAAAAAACAACAAACATCCGGCTCCGGCATCCTGTAGGATTATGAGGAAGAAGATGAACCGATCCAGGCGCATCTCTCCAAGCTACCATGTGAAGTGGCACTTTATTGTCCCGCTGATTCCCGGAGGCCTTGATGTGATTCGGTGAGGAAGATGATGATGATGGCGATGTGCAGTTGTTTTTAGCAGCCTCCTGTCGGCTATCGGTGTTTTTTTTTTTTTTTTTTTTTTGGTGTATGTGTTCGCAGGAATCCATATCTGGCATCCTCTCGCTCTTCCTGCTCTGTGGCGCAGAGATGGATGGGAAAAGAAGTGGCATTACAAGTTGTCGTGAGGTGGATTTTTATTGTGTGTTTGATCTGATGTTTTAGGGTCTGATACAGCTGGATTGGAACTTTGTAAGCGTTAGCTGGGGAGGTGTGGGACGAAGCCTGCTCGATCTGCCAGAGGAATTAAGGGGGAAAAAAGCTACGATGAAGATGAACTGATGGATGCCACTGCGAGACAACAAAGGATACACGCTTGTCACCTCGTGTAATTTCACCTCCCCTGTAGGTAGGCTGAATGAGAAATTGAAATATAAATCGGATTTGACTTAGCCGTTAATAGGATTTGATACCAACCCCTCTATTAGATACCCTGGCTGTGTTTTTTATTTTGTGCGCCTGGGAACATTTAGTGGCAAACACATTGGTCAGTTAAAACCTCCAAACACTCTCCAAACTGAGGATGAAGGCTGATGGAGAGGATGCTGCTGCTGCTGGACCACTCTGTGTTGGAGCCTTTAGAGTTTGTGGCTCTCAGCCTCCATTGAATCCTGAAAGAAAACGCCTCTATCCATGAAAAATAATCCTTCCCCATTGGCTGGATGGCGGTGCACATGCTATAACAACAGGATATGCAAAGAGCTATGGGCTGATCTAATAGCCTATCATGTTTTTCGTGCGCTTTCTCGAAGGAGATCAGTGTTTTATTCACTAGGAAGTGAGCTGTCTGTGTGAATCACATGCCCACATAATAATAATAATAATAATAGTAATAATAATAATAATAATAATAATAATAATAATAATAATAATAATGTGATGGACCTGCCACAGTCTCGCTGAAGGCTGCTTGCTTTCACAGAGCACTTGCTGCCTGTGTAGTAAAAGAGCGGCTCAAGAATGTTCAAGTATCGGATCCGCATGTTTTTCAATGAACTCAAAGTGTTGCTACTGATGCGCTCCGGATCCAGCAGGAGGACTGACACCGGCACCGACCCGGACACGCAGCCCCGGATGAGGGGACTCGCGATCGGAGGCTGCGGCTGGCCTCAGCTGAGCTGCTCTCACCGGGACGACGAGGAGGAATATTACGGCTCCGACCCGCGGCCCCGCAGCCTGGCGTTTGAGGAGAAAGAAGGAGCCAAACCGCAGGGAGGAGGAGGAGGAGGAGAAGAAGCGGGAGGAGCCGGAGGAGGCCTGGACGCTGCGTCCCTGCCGAGTCTCTCCGAGAGCGGGATGCGATCACCGCAGTGCCGGATCTGCTTCCAGGGGCCGGAGAAGGTAAAGTTGGGAAATAAAGGTTCTGATGTGGTAAGTTAGGAAGCATCACTCTAAAAAGTGATTCAAGGGACCTATTCCTAGCAATGAATTAAATGCATAGTTGGAAGATTTAAAATACAACAACAATCGAAGTCATTCAAAGTAATATTGTGTGTAATATTTCCGCATTGAAAACTGAATTTGAGTTGAGGTAACTGAACCAAATCGGCTTGATGACTAAAATTTTGTTCATATTAAGATCAGGATTTCAAGTCCCCATTGGAGCAACTTAATTTTTGAAGTTTAGTAACTTGAAAACACGTTTATAGTAACAAAACAAGCACATGACACTTAAAAATACTGAAATATTACTACTTCTACGTAGAAAATGAGACAAACTGTCCACTTTGTCCTCACTTAGGGACACTATTATTAGCTGACACTACAAATTTCTGTTGAATTTCTGTGTTTGTAGTACTACTTGGAACAACTTAATTTTGTGAGTAAAGTTGTGTTGATGCTACCAATCATTAGGAGATTGTCAGTTACCAATGTCTGATTGTAGCGTAAAGGCTAGTTCTCCTAACTCAACATATTGTGTTGGTTGAACATAATTTCCTTGAAGTTGTCCCAGCTCAAAAAGAGGGATGCAAACTGTAATAGTTTTCATGTTGAGCCAAAACTATTTTTTTAGATTGCAGTTACTTTGAACCCTAAATTGGTGACTTGCACATGGGCACTTCAGCAGGACACATGGTGCTCAGATGTCTTTCACGAAGTCACTCTGCCAAGTTCTCTGTTCCACTAATAAATAGCATCATCAGAATGAAAAACTTGAGATAAACAGAAGGCAACTCACTCAGAACCCCACAAAACATCGGAACCAAATGTCCTGTAAGAAACTGACTCATTTAAGAATATTTTGTGCAACATTATATCTGTAAATAAAGCCTGTGAGGCCAAATCTGCAGAGTTTACCACCAGCTGATCTGCTTGCAGTTTCAGTCTAAATGTGGGCTCCAGAATTTCATTTTGCACCTCAGTGAATTTGTGGGATTTTTTTTGAGAAAAACAGGTTAAAGAGCAGTGAAATCTGAAGCAGCAGAGGCTGATACTGTTGGATAAAAACTCTTCAGATGGGCCAGTGAATCTTCAGGTCCTCCACAATATAATTATTTTTAGAAAAACTCACATGATTCAAAAATAAAGTGAGACAGTCGGGTGCAATTCTGAGGTGTACTGTAAATTCAGCAGAATACAGCTTAACACTGATACTGAAACTGAAAACCTCACTTTATGTCCCCTGTTTCTGAAGTAATGCATCTTTCTGTTCATTTTAGGGAATTTTATGCCTTTCTATTATAGTTTTTATTTAAAATTCTGCCCATCATGACCTTATATGTTAACAGTAATCCAATTCATCGAGTTTAAACATAAAAAACTGATTTGATAATAAAATCAAACATGGCTTCTTAGGCATTTAATACTCAGTCATCACATATATTTGCATCATACACTTTCTAACAATCATCCATACATTAAACTGCAGCTCTCAGAAGCCACATTTATGAATTTCTTCCAGCCAGTCAGACTCTTCAGCCCCTCCAGTGCCAACATGCAATCTGCTAGTCTGCTATCTAAAAATACACCACAATTTTCAGACTTTGACTTCCAGGAATGGGTCAAGCGCTAAAATGTTGCCCATTTCCTACAATACAACTCAGCTGCCAGTAGTTTGGTCTCAGATTTGAGCGTGTAACGTTGGTGAATGCGGCCTGAAGCTGCAGCGCCCTGAAGCAGAGCTGAGGAGTGGGCTGCAGGGAAGCCGAAGTCACATCACTTGACTCAACTTGAGTCACTCCAGTGACTTCACACGGCTCCCTCTGGGGCTGTGAGTCTTTTTAACAACTTTTTTACATGCTGTGTCACAGTTCTCCTCAAGACCTGTAAACAGACTTTGATGTGTAAAATCAGTGAAGTTCCCTTTAAGCAAACACACGATGAAGATATTAGTTATTATAAATCGGCATCAAACTGATGCGAGTATCCGTGGAAAAGTAGAAAAAAAAAAAGTAGAAATCCAGAGTGACGAAGACTTTAAAGAAGAGAATTAATCCATCAGCAGTGATCTGAAAATAGCAGTGGGCAGACAAAGGGCATCAGTTAAGAATAGGCAGGAGGGAAGCAGGAGGAGCTTTAGATTTACTATGCGACCCAGTGAAGTCCTCACAGTAATAGATTCAGTGTCTGATGCACAAAATTAGACTGTTTTTTAAAAAGCGATGAAGAAAGCTTTCCAAGAATGATTCCTCGACACGTAAGAAAGATCTAAGAGCTGCTTATTTATGCTCATTATTATTCAGAGGTATTTAAGTGAGGTAGGCAGCGTTCAATAACTTTGCTCAAGGACTCTTCAGTAAAATCCATTAATGGAGGAATGAAGCTGAGGGGTTTTCTAGTCACACCCAGGAGAACAAAAAAGTAAAGCAAAAAATTTTTTAAAAACGTCTGTGTCATCTTTGTCCGAGACGCGAAGGTCTGAGGATGAAGTCAGCCTTGAACAGACAGACTTTGCTGGAGGTCTTAGAAAGTTTTTGCTTCCCCTCCAGATATCCAACTAATTAAAGACATAACACATAACCTAGAGTCAGACAGAAAATAAAGTGAGATGAGCGAGAGTGTTGTCAGTCCGACGGCCTCAGGGAGCCTCATACTGACAACAAAAACCTGCACCAGATGTCCCGTGATTTCTTTTGAGGCTACAGAAAACTGACATGAGAGGAGGAATCAGTCCTCTGATGAAGGTGTTAAGCAGCAGATAGTCACATTAAGCAGGAATATCACATGCTGTCACTTTATTATAAATGCATGCTTTTAGTGTCTGCAGCTGAGGATGTAAAGGCAGACGTGTCCTTTGATTGGTTATGCAGTCGGGAGAAGATATCAACGGAAAAAAGATCAGCCAGTCATATTCTCCTTTCAACTCAGCACACAGCTCTTCTCACGTTGCTGGAAATATCTGGATAATAATGAGGTACACTCGCTTTATGCACTAATTAGTCACAATTAAATAGGGATCAACTGCCAAAAAGATTTTCTCAGGAAGTCTGCAAGTGTGTCAAGTTGGGAGCTGATCATTAATTCAAAAATCTCATCCCAAAGATTCAGCTGGACTGAGGAGAGCCAGTGCCGTTCGGCTGCCACGCTTTTGGAACTATTTATATGGTTGAAAATGTCTTTATTGCTGCTCTGAGGCATCAGAACAGACTAACTATGATGATTCTGACATTTAAATATGCTGCTGGAGGGAGTGTTCCCAAAAAATTGAATGAATTGCCCCCCAAAAAAGTCAAAGCACATGGCTTTGTTATTGTAGAAATGTTATAATCTTTCGTTATAGTGGCTGCATGATTTTTTAAAAAAGACCATAAAATTCTAACTAATTCTAGATAACTCTAATATGATGCCACAAATATTATTTAGAAAAAATATGTGTATAACATTAGTTAATAAAGAAAATATATATGTATTAGATAATAGTCAAAAAAGCAAAGTATATACAACCAATACCAGTTTATAATATTATATAAAGGCAGTGCCAGAAAGATACCACAACCCAACAACAACAAGAAAAAACTGAGGAGAAAAAGCTAAAATATGCATCAGAATAAATGAGAGAAATAAAGGTGCATCTCTATAATGGGCATCTATCACTTATCAAAATGCAAACAGGCCACAAAGGTGAAAGAATACTGACTGTCCTTAGTGCTGGTCTGCAGTCCAAAGAGAAACTGAGGCAGTCTACTTTTAAATAGAAAAGTCTTTTATTAATACATGAAAAGCCGGCGCATTTTAACTTCATCAGGTCGTGCAGTGCAATGGGAGCAGGTGCTGCATTTAAAATTCATTAAGCCGTCATGTGACACAAGTCAGCTGATATGTGAGAAAACCACATCCAGTACCTGATAAAATTCAACTTTGAACATCTACAAAAGAAAAATATATACTTCACTCTGGTGCATTCAAACCTGTTCATTAGTGGTATTTTTTTAAAGTGATTTTTAGACTTTATGATATCAATTTATTATACATGTAGAAGAATTTGTGATACCATTACAATCTGTGCAATTTCAGTATTTTAACATCACTGTTTTTCTACTCATAGAAGAATCTGTGCATTTAAAGTAACCCTGCGCAATATCTGAATTTTGAAATACAGAAGAATCTTTATAGTATCAGCAGAACTTACATGTATTTCTTGCTTACTTTAGATTTTTCATTCTTATGTTTCTACATTTCTGCACTATCTGTGCTTTGCTGCTGAATGCTGCACATTTGCCCATCATGGGATTAATAAAGGCTTATCATATCTCTTAATATCCTACTATAAAGACGTCACCCCCAAAATAACAAAACGATAAAACAAAATCATAAAACTGCGACCTAAAAATAACCAGTGAAATCAACAACCCTAGTGCTTCTCACAGTCACACAATTGTGTTTATATTGGCGGGAAATTCTAATGTTGGTATGTAAACACAGAAATAGAATCATTCCAAGCAACATATGAAGTTATAAAGTAGAATTGTACTGAGATGTGCTGAGTAGTTGTAGATTTAATTCATTTGATTGATTTCCTTATTTATTCAAAGCATGTTCTTTTCAGGAGATTAGATTATTTCACCTCTAAAATACAGTGACAAAGCTTCAGCAGTACAGCTGCTGACACAAAGTAACTGCTCAAAGAGCCAAATAAAGTTCAAAGTAGTGTGAAGTGACAGTGAAGCTGGTGAAGCAGTAAGTGTTAAAAGAAGCTGTCAGAAGAAGATGAGGAGTCAGCAGGACTAGGATGGTTCAGAAAAGAGTTGCAGGATCCTCTTCACCACTGATGGAGACGATTCAGCACTGTGGGAATAATACATATTTATGAAAGAGTGATTCATCATTGTTCAGAAGAGGTTCCTTATTAGTGCACAAAGCGGTTGTAAGAGAGCGCAAGAGAGAGTTACTTTAAGTCTTAATTTGATCGCATAATTGTCACTTCATTGAACATCTCTGTCTCAGAAAACTGTCGCCACAGTTTCTCATGTGAACCAGAGACAATAAATCTAATCAGTGGAACCTATGGATTGTAAACATGATATGAGTGAAAATGAATGTTATTATCTGATAAAACTATTGTAAAATGCTGTTTAATTTGCAATGTATCTAACAGTATTTGCAGTTTTGCATTATTTTTTATATTTAGATATAATTAAATATCAACTTTTCTCTCTAAATATGATGAATATTACTAACCAACAGCGCAGACAGGGTTGCTTATAAACTCTGTCAATAATTCAAACAAATATATAATATTATACATATTAGTGCTTGCTCCAAGCTGTTGTATCTTTTTATATCCATGATCACTAATAATAGCCTCAGTGACTTCAGTGGATAAAATGTAATGGTAGTTGCTGAGATGTTAAAGCTCATGATAAAGTTCTGTAACTGCTGGTCATTGAAAGAGTCCACGCTTCGTACTGATGTCCACAAAAAGGTTTACTCTTCTCAGAAGTTATATCATTTGGTGGTACACCGTGAAAACTATAAACACAGACATAGCATCACATTCAAATCATGAAATTGCAGTAAAACAAATACCTTTGTCTCTCACTTCTCTCTAAACAAATTATACAGTTCTCTGAAACTTATTAAAAATGAATAATTACCCTGTTCGCCTAGATGACCAACAGAAAACAAATCAAAGCAGACGGGATCTCTCTCTCCTGCGCTGCACCTCAGGTCACATGACAAATAATACACCTTTATCGACCAGGACAAATAAATCAAACAAAAAACTAGACTGAAAATAATAAATTTTACCAGGACAAAATGATCAAAAGCACAACAGGAGAAATATTCTAACACTGCTTTCCAATATAAAATTTACTTAATGATCGCAAAATGACCAACTTCCTGTGTTGTCATGGCGACCTAAGGACTCTTAAACAGCGTCAGCGACAAGTTCTTCATTTTTGCGGTCTCCATTCAAGCCTTGATTGAGTGAGTTCCAACGCTGTAAATGTGCAGCTCCGCTTTGTGTTCTGCAGGGGGAGCTGTTGAGCCCTTGTCGCTGTGACGGCTCCGTTCGCTGCACTCACCAGTCCTGCCTTATCCGCTGGATCAGTGAGAGAGGCTCCTGGAGCTGTGAGCTCTGCTACTTCAAGTACCAGGTTCTGGCCATTAGCACCAAAAACCCACTGCAGGTACAGTCCGAGTGCTCAGTGTGACTCTCTGTGTTCGCTGTGGAAAACTGGAGCTGTGTGAAAAAACGTCCTCGACTTTAGGCTGTCGGGCTCTGTGGTGAACAGCACAAACTTTGCCAGATTTAAGTGACTGATTGGCAGAAAAGCTTAGTAGTCGCATTCAGGGTCATCGATCATAAAGCAAATATAATGTGGTACAGTAGAGGCCATGCAGCATTTACATTCCCACCACCAGCAGCAGCTGTACAAAGGAACTCTGTAAATTTACTCAAATGCTGTACTTCAGTACAGTTTCAAAGTACTCTATGTATTTTCATGCTTCGATTTCACAACACTCCAGAGGGAAATGTTGGACTTTCTGTTCCACCATATTTATTCGACAGCTTTAAGTTATGTATAAAATGAGGGTTTTACACAATAGGTTACATAACAAGCTTTTAAAATACAACACATTACAGAAGATTAAACCACTGCTGTTTAATCTGAGTTGCATTTCGGATGTCTGTGAGTTGTAAACAGCTCCACTAAACAGGGATTTTCTCCTCTAAACTCATATGGTTTCATTTCAATATATGGGACAGAGGATCCAATATCTCACCAAAACACAAAGACTAAAGTTTAACAACTGGAAAAAAGGTTTGTGTATCAGATGTTTGTTTTTTCTTCTTTTCTCTACCATTAATCATCTGACAAGTCCTCAGATTTATCAACTCTGTATATAAAACTGGATATGAAGAAGTTTAAACATGCAGCAGCTTGATGTCATATGTAAGAATGAGTAAAAAAAATATCTTTATGTTAATATTTTAACTTCATTTTGCTGGTAGCATGTATACTTTCACATAAGAAGGACTTTGCTTTTTAAAGGAGAGCTTTTACATTTATGTATTGGTATTGGAAGGATCTGAATAAATTTTCCACAACACTGACCACCAGCACAGACACATTTCAGACTGACTTCGTCCAACATTCACTGATTCCCAGCAGAAAGCTCAGAAGCTCCACATTGCTGTCCAGAGATATTTATGCAGTTTTTATGAACAAAAGTAGAAGAATAAAGCCATGAGGACTTACTGGAAGATGCCAGGGACACATTCATGAGACAGTGCACATTTCAAAGACTTGGCAGCAGTGTGTGGCAGCGACAGGGACGGTAGACGAACAGACGGTATCACCAAATGATTCCACTCTCCGAGTGCTGGAAAACAGATCTTATCAGACACAAAGCACCTTCAGATGCCCTTCTGTCTGGCTGATGCTGTAGCCGTGACCTGCACAGTCAGTCAGCAGACATCTACATGAAGAATAAAATGTCACAGAACACTTTTCAAAAGCAGCAGTTATTAAAAGAAAGACTGTCTTACTGTATGTGAAAATAAAAGTACTTTTTGGAATCTTTAATTGAAAAGATTCCAAAAATTATCTACAATTTACAGTTTATAGTAATTTTAGTGCACTATAGTGACCAGCAGGGGCTCAATGAGGTTCATTCAGAATGGAGAACACAGACGTCTTGACATGTTTTCAGTCAAACTGAAATCTACACGCTGTACAAAAAAAATAAATAAATAAAAATCTGTAATTTTACAGAACTTTTCCATTTTATTGTACAGTATCTTCCACATTTTTGAATTACATGAAACTATGAAATTACAAAAATGATTTGAATTTACAATTCTAGTGTAAAACAATAAATAACATCTGTGACATATATAAATAATCACACACGTACGTGTGTGTGCGTGTGTGTGTGTATTATAGCAATATTTGACCATATTTATTGCTGTTTTTAATTGTTTTTACACACATAAATATCCTTCATTAAACATTAAAAAACAAAAAAATACAGATGTTGAACAAAGGCTAGAAACGATGTTTTGATTATGGAAAATTAAATTTTTTAAAGAGAGAGTTATTTTCCATTATTTTTACAGTATTTTTGGTGCCTTGGCTACAGGAAAATTATTACTTTTTTTTAACAGTGTCGACTTCTGTCAAACACAGCAGAAGTATTTATTTATCAGAAAAGTAAGATTCTGAGACAGTTCGTACTAAACGGATGAAGGGTTTGTGAAGATTATATGAATGTGCACTGTATCCAGCGACAGAAAAGCAAGACAAAGAGAAGCGTGTTTGTGGAATTAGGCCCGCCCTATACTTTACTGCAACCAAACACTGTTTTTTAACCATCAGCTGCACTGATTATTCTCCGAACACATCTGGGAAATATGTGCCAACTTGAAACATGCTGCTCTTCAGACATACAACAGTTTGATTTACAAAGACTTTGTCAGGGATTGAGACCAATCCTGTGCTCTCATCTCACATCATCAAGAAGCAGTTTGCAATTTATACCTGAGACCATTTCAGTCTATTTCTGTCTGTCTGTGTTCAGTGGCAGGCCATCTCTCTGACTGTGATTGAGAAGGTGCAGATTGCAGCCATTATCCTGGGCTCTCTGTTCCTCATTGCAAGTATTTCCTGGTTGGTGTGGTCGTCTCTCAGCCCCTCAGCCAAATGGCAGCGGCAGGACCTTCTCTTCCAGATATGCTACGGCATGTACGGCTTCATGGACATAGTTTGTATAGGTAAGACACAGATGTTACTACTGTTACAGAGTTATTACTCTGCCAACGAACGGCGGAGTTATGTGACGATCGGCATACGTTTGTCTGTCTGTCTGTCTGTGTGAAACATTACTCAAAAACGGAGTAACAGATTTGGATGAAATTTTCAGGGAAGGTCAGAAATGACACAAGGACCAAGTGATTAGATTTTGGCAGTGATGCGGCTTATAGTCTGGATCCACGGATTTGTTAAGGATTTCCCATTGCCAGATATAGCTGCCGGCAGTCGCTGTAACCATAACCTGAACACTGTGTAAGTTACCTGCTGACGATCACATGATTGCGATCCTACTACAAAATGACCATCATTTATCAGCTGGAAATCATACAGGGAACAAATGATTAAACTGTGGGGTGTTTCTGAGTCCCATCAATTCCTGCCGCCTGCTACATATGTAGGTCACGTGATGTAGCAAACCCCAGCCAGACACGTGTTCAGTCAGCCTTATTTTGAACACAAATTCACCTTTCTGTCCTTCACTCATTTCTTCACCATAAGAGCTCGTCTCTATTGCAGCTAGGAGCTTCTAAGTTTAGACACATCCTTTGCTAGACTGCAACAGCGTAGAACCGTTTTCTTTCATCTTAATGTGAATTTTCAGACTTTTCGGAAGCTTCTTAGAGAATCACTTCCTGTGCCGCTGGAATGGTGACAAAGTAAAAGCCCACAGCATTAAAAATACGTCTTCAAAGTAAAAGCAAGGAGGGAACGGTTATTTTAACAGTAGCAAAAAAAGGCTTACCAAAAGTGATGAACTGAACAACAGACCTTTATAAGAAGTAATTTACACGCAATTTCGGTATCCATGCATAACACATACCTGTTCTCAGCGCAAGGTCATTTTTTATTAAAGATTTCATCCGCCGGAAATGATACGTCAACTGAGCAACCTTGGTGGAGTACTGTGCTCTCTGAGTGCTTTTCTAGTTTCGCATTTTGGTTTGAATATATCAACAAATTGAGTGTCAGCTTTGCTTTTACTTTTTATTTTACAGATCTGAAATTTTTAAATCACTTCCTAGAAATTTGATGTATGAAATGTGTAATATGGTGGTTCTAATAGGGAATTTAATAGTATCACCAATTTACTGCTAACACACACACACTTCTAAAGGAGAAGTCTTCTGTCTCTTCATTTATTCCCAGACACTTTCGTTTCCTTGTTGTTTTTATGGCTGAAGATATTTCTTTAGGATTCTGCTGCAAATTTTTGGTTGTTTTCCCGCTGCAGAATGAGTTTGGCACCCATCGAAGCCTCTGTGATGGTTCTGATGGGCTGTCTATCTTACAGGGCCATAACTTTTACACATTTCTGTGTGTGAAGAATCATTTAGTTACCATAATAAATTACTAAAATTAGTTTGGTTTAGGGTTTGGGGTGGTAAAAATCATGCTCCCTGTAATTAAAAGTAAATTGCAGAGCATTTATCAAGAACCTTTGAAGTAAACAATTAGAAAATTCCAGACCAATAAAATAAAGGATTACAATTTGGTTTTGAAACTACCACACCCTTAACCACCCTAATTTTTTTTTGAACAATTGATTTAATCTCACTTGCTGTCATTTAATTTGATCTCCTAGTTTTACATTGTTAATTCATTTCTGAAGGCCACACCTCTTAAATACTGAGACAGTTTCTCTTTACATCTTTAAAGTATCTTTACAGTAACTTCTCTTGAAAATGCATTAAAGTGCATATTTGTATACTGTAAATGCACAGACATAAAATTAGTTCATGCTGCATGTTTGCTGCATACTGCCTTTTCCTGTGTTTTATCTTGTAAAGAGATTTTCACTAAAACGTTTCTCACTAAACCTAATTCCAAAACAGCCACAAACGGGCCTGGTACATTTAATCGTTTTATTTTTGAGAACATATAGTTGGTATTAACTCTGCACCTTCTGTACCTTTCAGTTCTTTCTGATTCTTTTGGAACAAACAACTATTTGTCTATATGTAACCCTGTTCCCTGCCTCCACCTCCCCAACCCCTGTGTCCTTTACACCCAGGCCTTATAATCCATGAAGGATCATCTGTTTACCGGATCTTTAAGCGCTGGCAGGCCGTCAACCAGCAGTGGAAAGTCCTGAATTATGAGAAAGCGAAGGACTTAGGTGACCCCGTCAGTTCCAGCAGTAAAGGTGTTGGTCGTGTTGAGAGGAACTCTTCTCACAGCGGCACAGACGGCAGCCGGAGGGCGAGTCGCCACGTCAGGACTATTCTCCACCACCACTGTGGCTATACTATTTTGCACATCCTCAGCCAGCTGAGACCCAACAACCTGCACAGCAACAACCATGAGGTGGTCATGAGAGTGACGACCGTATGAGGCCGACTGAAGCAGACAAAAGTGCTGCAATGTTTGAAGAAAAGTGTTGACTGAGGTTTAGTACAAAAAGAATTGTAATCTGCCATATAAACACTGCCGTGAACTTGTAATCTTGTATTTTGCTCTCAGATTCTCCCTGAGCTAAGAACAATTATGTATTTCTAAGATTTGGGAAAAAGAGAACGTTACAGTTTTATCTTAAAAGAAAAAGACTGTGAAACAATACGAAAAAAAATACATTTTGAAAAAGACAAAGCTTTGATTATTAAAGCTATTTGCCTTTTTTTTTAACCACCGTGACCAATGTTTCGAAATGTAACTGAACAGAACTTTGTTTTACTTTCTGAAGAAAAAAAAAGTTGTTGTTTGATCTGGATTTGACTCTATAAGAGACAGTTTGATGGTGATAATGATTGTGCTCCTGTGTGACCACCATAACAAAGGTCCCCCTGATTTTCCCATGTATTCCTGAGGGTTCGTCATGATCTGGTTCATCTGAGCTGTTGTCACTTGAAGCAGCACTGTTGGGTCAGATATTAAAAAGCCCTATTAAACTTTGAGATGTGACACGATTGCTTAAAATATATATCATTCATGTTTTGTAATAAAGATTTGGTTGATCTGAGTAGAAAATTTTGTGTTTTGTTTTGTCTCATTTTAGGCCACAAGATGAATGGAACGTGACTTTAAAACAAATGTGAAACTCTTGATATTTACAGATTGAGGTTTATAATCTTAAAATGTAAGTCAAATAAATTAATGTGTCCATGTAGTTTTAATATATCCGTTAAAAAATAAAATAAAATGCATCCCTCTATATCACCTGACCAAACAAATGTCCCCACTGTGGTGTATTTTTGTGTAAAATTACCATGATTCATTATTAGTAGATAAATGAAAATAATTCTTGTTCTACCACATCTTGATCATGTTTCTTTCTGTTGGTATAAATTAAGAAGATTTTTAGTTTAGACTTGCCTCTGACTGCTGGTCTGTGTCTCCACCATAATAACAAAATTATTACCCAAACTAATTAATCAATTATCAAAATAGGTGCAGCTCAGTTTAATAGTTGACAACTACTTGATTCTTCAGTTGTCATTGCATCTCATCTACAGTAAATAGTAAATAAACTTGCTGTTAATGCTGTGCCTTGTCTTACAGTACTACACAACATTAATGAGCTCTAAATACTATACTTCTTCATTTTAAAGACAAACTGTACAACAAATATTTTAAACAAATTTACAATATTTGTTTAAATTTCTATTTAGATTTCAGCCTTACAGCAATAAGTGAAGGCACAATAAAAAAAAAGAAAAGCATGCTCTGTCCTCTTTTTTAAAAGGGGAAATTATAGCTTTTGTATGACGGTATTGAACTAGATATGAGCATTTTAATGAATTAAACCATCCTACATTAAATGTTTCAAACGGTTTCAACAAATCTGGCAACCCTGAGAAGTCGCGTGATGATGACGTAAGAACTCCGCGACGCTCAAGCGGTGGTAAACTAGAAACGAACGTGACTCTGGGAAAGTCGCCGTTCAGAAGTGGATAACTGTGTTTATCTGATAATTATTCGACAGCGAGAACATCGGGTTTATTATTTTTAGTCCAAAATGAGTTCGTCAATGCCGCAGAAGCGCTACTACAGACAGAGAGCCCATTCAAACCCGATGGCACACCACACGTTTGATTAGTGAGTGATGTCCATGTGTCTCCCTTTAACACACCACACAAGGTTTTCTTTACTGTTGACAGTAATATCCGGAGTCTTACCTGTGCATTTGTAAATATACCAGTTTACAACAAAAGCAAGTTCTGGCAGGGAAACATGTAAGCTCACTTCCTGCTGTTGTAGAAGCTAAAAGTTTCACTTTTAGTAACCTCCGATCAGAAATAGTTTTGTAAGATTCCTTCTTCAATTTTGTACAGCCAGTAAGCTTTAGCAATAAAAAAAATTAGCATTTAAAATCTCTACAGTACCATCTCCTTTCAGATACAGTATCATGCTTGATAACTCTCAGAATACAATTGTATTATTACAGTTTTTAAAGACTTCCTTCAGTTGAAAAGTCTCAATTTATTGCCTTCACCTTCTCCTTCCCACTCAGTCCTGTGTGTCCTGAGGAGATGGACTGGTCCACGCTGTATCCAGACTACTTTAGTGGAAGCCAGCCTGAGGAACAGGCCCACAGAGTGGAGTTTGCAGACATCGGATGTGGATACGGGGGGCTTTTAGGTAGTTACATCACAGATCTATCTACCTGTAGCAGAGCTGCACGATTTATCATTTCAGCATCAAAACTGTGGTGTTTGAAATAGTCAAATCCTGGGAAGTGAGATAATTAACTCATCATGCTACAGTTTTGTTGCTGCTTGATACAAAAAGAAAACTATCTGTGTTTGATCTACAGGCGAAGTTTTTCTGGTAAAATATAATTTACTCAGATTTAAGGACAGTTTCTCAGTGATTAGCACTGTTGTCTTGCAGCTAGAAGATCCCTGGTTCGCATCCCAGCCTGGGCCTCAGATCTCTCTGCATGGAGTTTGCATGTTCTCCCTGTGCATGTGTGGGTTTTCTCTGGGTTCTCCGGCTTCCTGTCACAGTCCGATAACATGCTGAGGTTAACTGATAATTCTAAATTGTCCGTAGGTGTAAATGTGAGTGATTGTCTCTATATGTAACCCTGTCATGGACTGTTACCTGTCCAGGGTGTCTCCTGCCATCGCACTAAGTTGGCTGGGATTAAGCGGTGTATAGATAATGGATGGATAGATGGATTATTTAAGGATTCTTGGATAAACAGAGTTTGTTGACATCCAGGTTTCACGTGTGCACAGTGAAATAAGCAAGGAGCAGGATAGAAGAAAGAGAAGAGGAAGAGGTGCTTGCAAAAAAGAAACACAACATCCATTGTTTGGGAGTGACTGGACTACAGAAAGGATGATGTTGACCAATGACAGGTGCTTTGTTGGCAGTGATGTGCATCTGTTGCCACCACACAAGGCAACTGTGGCTTACGTACTGTGATCATTTAAACCAGCACAAAGCTTTGTGTGACAAATGCAAACCTAACTGCTTTGGGTGCTTTTGCCAGTGATGCAACATATTTGAAATGTTCTAAATGGTTAATGCTTTTTTTAAAAAAAAGTCTTCACAGATTTATTTAAAATGTGTTTTTATTTTCAATACCGATGCTCTCCCCAGTCATTCTACAATCATGTATTCTTACCAGATAGAGTTATTCTTTATCTGCTGAAAATTTCTGTCTTTTTTCATGTCACAATTCATATTGCAGAAAAACAGTACATTTTCCCAGTATCATGCAGCCCCAGCTATAATTTTGACAGGCCATAATTTTGCTCTCATACTTGTGTCTTTCTGCTTGTTTATTTGTCTCCATTCCAGTGGAGTTATCGCCACTTTTCCCAGATAAACTCATGCTGGGTTTGGAGATCCGGGTGAAGGTGTCAGATTATGTTCAGGATCGCATCAAGTCGCTGCGTGCCTCTGAACCTGGCAGCTACCAGAACATCGCCTGCCTTCGCAGCAATGCCATGAAGTATCTGCCCAACTTCTTCTCCAAGGGACAGGTAGGTCTGCATGTGTGTGTTTGCTGCTGGTTGATGAAATGATGAATCAGGGATGTTTCTTGGACTCGTTGATGAGCATATCCCTCAAGGGATGTTTGGTCTCGAGACCTTACAAAAGATTTCATTTACAAAAGTACTCGTCCTCTTCTCGCACAACATGGTTCAGTCTATAAAGGCTATTATGAGTGCAATGTAAGAGTTAGGAGTCCAGCAATTCATTTTTCCAGGACCAATATTGATTATTAGTAATCAAGTAGATCTAAAGCTGATATTTGGAACTGATACACAATTGCAGTAAAAATGAAAATCCTAGTGACAAAGTTTAGAATTCAACAAACATCAAAAAACTTTGTTAAACTATTTTGGTTTTATGTTCTTCTTATGTCTAATTAAAGGTGAACTTTTCAGTATTTATCCTTAAGTGTTAATTTACTATTATTTGTGACGTGTAACCAATCAGATAGTGTTGTGGGCGGGACGTTGCTCTGGTGGAGACTGTAGATAAAGTGCCAAAATAGAATATTTTTAAATTAACTTGTTTTTATTGGGAATCAGTTTTAAAAATAACGGGAAAGTGCTGAATATTGTATCTGATAATTGGCCAAACCAATTATTGGGTTTGAGTTAAGAAACTAAATAAGTAACATCAATGTGTTTGTCTTTTTAGATTTTTGTTTGCATTCAAAATATATCTGTGAAATATTTGCATCAAAGGTTGTTTTATCATGTTTTCATTAAAAAAAAAAAATAGAGAGTTTTTTTCACTTTGAAAGTGATTAAAGAAAATGAATTAAAGGCATCCGGCATTTTCACTAGATTACGTTTTTACGAATCTCTTTTGCATTAAATAATAGCGTATAGCGTAAATATTTTTACTCTTCTACGCTGTACAACTCCTCTTTAGTTTTCCTTTGCTTCAGTACCCACATTTGCTGCCTGGGGCTGAACAAATGATTGAAAAATACCTAATAGGGGGTTTACTGGCTGATATTGCGATCTTATTTGTGTTCTAATTTTTAAAGAACTTTTGCTCAGGTCTCACTGTGTAAAAAATGTAAAACATGCGATGGAGCAATGAGCACATGAAGTACCACTAAAATCATGACCATCACACAAGCAGGACAGCAGGATTTTGTAAAACCATTGACACTGCAGTTTAAACTCAGAGTCAGTGAGCTGCAAAATGTACGAGGACTCGCTAAGAAACAGTTTGAATCTGCTCATGTCAGTCAAATCACAACACAAATGGCAGAACCACATAGTATACGTTGGTCAAAGACAACAGAAAGAAAAACTAACCCTGAAAGTTTTAGTCTGCTTGAAATGAATATCATTGAATTATAGTAGAATCTCATTATTTAATAGTCACAACTTGTTTATCCTATTTTTTTTTTCAATTTGTTAATTGCAGTTGTGATTTGAAATCAGTGATTTTTTTAAAGCCCTAATGCCTGAATCAAAATCAGTGTCATTAATTAACCTAAGAAAATTCAGACACTGCCAGCTTCACCAGTACTGGCTCCATGCTTTTTCCTTTTCCTTTCAGTCCATACTAGAGCTGCGACATATGTGACGTAACTGTGCAAGAGGTTGTGGGTCAGAATTGCTAGAAAAGCAAGCTTGGTCGCACATTTCAAAATGTAAGAGAAAGTAGTAGGACATCTGGTATTTATTGGCTTATTACATTTAACGTACTGTGTGTTGGGACATAGTTAATCATTTTCTAGCAAACTACATAGTATGAAAGTATAGATGTGATGTCTGTTTTTGTTGTTGTTTTTTTCCCCAACTGTTAGCATTAAAATTTAATTTCTGTTTAACTTTTTTCATGTAAATAACATTCACTGCTGTTTTTTTCTTTTTACGCTTGGCCACACTGATACAGTGTTTACCTACAGTTTAATACTTTTATGTTAATTTGGAACACCTGCAGCCAATCAGATTTGAGATTTATCAGTGGTACAATCAATTACTAGAAAAACAATCAGAGAGCAGTACTCCGCCAGGGCTGCTCAGTCGTATCATTTCCAACAGCTGAAATCTTGAAAGAAAAATCCATGGATCCAGACTATAAGCTGCATCACTGCCAAAACCTAATCAGTTGGTTCTTGTGTCATTTCTGACCTTCCCTGAAAACTTCATCCAAATCCGTTAATCAGTTTTTGAGTAATGTTGCCAGCCAGACAGACAGACAGACAGACAGACAGACAGACAGACAGACAGACAGACAGACAGACAGACAGACAGACAGACAGACAGACAGACCGACCGACCGACCGACCGACAGACCGACAGACAGACAGACAGACAGACAGACAGACAGACAGACAGACCGACAGACAGACAGACAGACAGACAGACAGACCGACAGACCGACAGACAGACAGACAGACAGACAGACAGACAGACAGACAGACAGACAGACAGACAGACAGACAGACAGACAGCGATTGTCACACAGCTGTTACTCCGCCGAGACGGAGTAATACAGACCAGCACACAGTCTAGATTTGATGCTATAACTATAGCTGGCTTTAATGGTTGGACTAAAGGGAAAATGACAACTATGTGTAACAGTGATGGATCGTTTGTCCAAATAATCTATGAGATTAAATTTCTTCTGCTATTGATTAATTGTCGTGTGATGTAATTTCATACAGTTCATGGTGTTTATATGTTCTTCAGAAAATGTAAACACGCTTTTCTTAGTCTGACTCATGATCAAAGCTGATTCTTGTGCTGACTTTCTCAAGAAGTTTCTCCTTTGAAGCTGATTCAGTGCAAAACATGAATCATCACCACGGACCGAAAGACCCCACATGTACCAATTATTTTCACACAGGATCACTTCTTCCAAACTGTTAAACCACAATCGGTGACCTTTCTTCTTTCTTTTTCTACTAAAGAAATAGTTGAAAAGTGTAAAACTGCTAAAGTGCATCTTTTCATTGCTGTGAGCAATGATCCAGTCGCCTCCAAGCAGAAAGATTTTACTAGAGAATTCTGCTGGCCAACATATTCTAATATACTTTTGGTACCATTGTTTTAAAATGTACCCTGAGGCTCTATTCATCATTCTGCATTAGAATTTATCACTGTTATGACGCTCATCACTGTGAGCTGTAAGGCATGATAGACACCTTGTTTATATATTTATGAAGCTCGTACTAGTTTTTCACGCTGTCACATTACCTCGCTACCGTCCTTTAATGTGGGCCTTCATCATACAGCCACAAATGATCAGATCACACTGCAGGTGCTGACTGTTTTCACTCAGCTAGTTCCGCTCACTGTGCACCTGCAGAACAGTCTGAAGCTGAGCTCATTTTTATTGTTTGGACAATTCAGGTTCTTAATTTTGTCCTATTTTACTTCCAGCTGTTCTTGATTTAATCGATTTGCTTGTTGTGAAAACTCAAGTGCTCTAACTTTTTTCATTATTTTACTAATTTTGTTGATTAATATATATTTTTTTGCTATTGTTAGTTATTTTATTTCCTCACTTGGCTACATTATAAATGAGGCCTCTGTACCTGAATGTCCTCCAAGTTTAAGTGCAGGCTGAATGAAATCAGTGAATGTAAATTCCCCATACTGAGCCTTATTATGTGAATGTGTGCAGTATTGCGATATATCCAATGCGGCGTGTAATAACCTTAAAATAGGGCTTACAGTCTGTCCTGGCACTGCCAAGGCAATAAGAGCGCACAGGCCAAATGTTCCCGACTAAAAATAATTACTTTCCACATGTTCGACATATGGACTGAATTAATTTATACAGATTGCTCAATAAATCCAGGGATTTCACAACAATGGGGTCATTGACTGACACGCAAGGCATCACATCAGCTGAGCAGAGAACAGTGCAAGACGGCATTTATCCGTTCCAATTAGCTGCGGTAATCTATGACTTGTTGAAACTCGCTTTAGATTACACAGTGGGCTTAGTGTACCAGGGTTAATTTAGGTACCCTGGATAAAAACCTTCACCTCAAATGCCCGAAGCAGGTATAAACCAAGAAATGAACACTGGAGAGTAATTGCTGTAACAGTGGCATATTTATGGAACAACCCCATAAGTGTTTCATATAGAAACACATGGACTGATTTCAACCAGTTTTATTTTAGGGCTATTTCAGGTAATTTAATATAATAATTTGACTCCTATTTGTGCGTGCTGAGTTAAGTCTTTGTGAGATTTGGAGCGTTTAGAGGACATCTGCATGGTTTGTACAGAGATGTTTTCGCTTTACGGTGCCCTTAAATAAACTACATCTCAGGTCAATTTACCAGGGATAATCATTGCAGCTGCATCGTACGTTACTATTAGTTGTCTACTTTGCACACAATTAACACAAAAACTGTCCAGACTTTCAAAGTGGAGAATGAGGAGAAGACCACCCAGAGTAGTGCTTAAAATCTCACCCCAATCCTTCTCACATGCATGACATGTCGCAAGTGTTGAAACAGCAGATTCTAAAAGACACGAAATGTTTTTTTCTTTTTTCTTCTTCGTAGTATGTTTTGTAACCCAAAAATAATTCAAAGTGTTGAGGTTTTTCCATCTTCCATCAGCACTCAAGGAGCCCCTGAGGCTGCAGCCGTCCCCAGTGATTATCCCCACATCTCTGTCTGTACCTGACGTTATTTATTTTCACTAATAAAAAGTGACTGGAAAGATTTTTAATATAACAGCCAGACTAATATCGATGGAGCCTGCACTTGCACACTTGTCAAAGACAGACACATAGGGAACTTTATGGGGGGAAAAAAATTCAAGGAGGGAAATTCCAGTTTTGCGATCCACAGTGTTTAACAACCAACCACAGAATAATAACGGGACCACAGTTAAAGTGCGATTCAATAAGTTTTCAGACCTATTTCCTTTTTTTTTTTTGCCTGTAATGGTGTCGTAGATGTGATTTTAAATGGACAAAATTGCCCATTTTTTGCCTGTCAGTGTTTACTTAGTCACCAATTATGACAAAGTTAAAACACCCTTTCAAGTCTGACTCACTGTTAAGCTTTTTTGTGTGTCTTTTAGCTCAGTAAGATGTTCTTCCTCTTCCCTGACCCTCACTTTAAGAAGACCAAGCACAAATGGAGGATCATCAGTTCCACTTTGCTGGCAGAGTACGCCTATACACTGAGAGTCGGGGTACGTATGTGAGGAGTGCTTGTTCCAGCTAGTGATGAAGCAATTAGCCAGTCTACAAAATGTGATTTAAAAAGCAAACAATTCAACCATTTAATGGTTTGAGCTTATTTTTGTTCAGATTTGCCTTTAATGGGTAAGAGCAGCCAAAATTCAAAACAAAATCATATATTGTGTGCCTCTATTTCAGGATCCGTGTTATTCTGTTCTTATTGTCTTTGAATCCAGTAAAAATTATTGTTAAAAAAGTTGGTTGCTGCAGACAAATGCATTTTTGGTGCTCTAGTGAATACTCACAGCTGCTTTGCAGTGCACCCCTTATAATACTGTACTTCCAATTATATATCATTGGAGGGATTTAAGTATATACAACTAAGACTTTTGTCTTAGCTGCAGGACAGTTAAAGTAAACTAGATTTTACTTCTTGATTTCAAAGACATGAACACAAAACTGACATTTCCTCATCACTTTATCTCTTGATTGCACTGAGCAGAAATCCGTGCATTCACTGGAATAAAATTGAGCAACCAGTGCGGCCTGCAGCTGGTTGACGTCTGTACACACCCAGCTCCTGCCTGTCAGAGCAGCAGTGGGACACTTGAACAGAGTGTGAACGCTGATGGAGGTTCTGGGGAACAATGGAAGGCTTGTGTCTAAATTTGGCTTTATCGTTTTTCCTCCAGTGTGTGCATCCGTGTGTGTATGAGTGTGTACATGGACCCTCAGCAACCACAACTGTGCCGGTGGTTTGGGAAGCTGTCAAGAATACGCTCATTCATAGTGGCAGCTCCACAGCATGATTAACCAGAGTCTGTGAGCCTAAATTAAATTGTTTTCAGACTACCACCTGCAACATTAAATGGCAGTGATTAACGTGAATTTTGTGCTGATAACACACCTGCCTTTTCTGGAAAAAAAAAAACAAAACACCCATATGTGCCGTCATGCACCGGTGTGGAAATCTGTGCCACTGCTAAGTTTCTAAGAAATCCCTGTTCTAGTAATTTTATCAGTCCAGTCTCCAAAGTAAACTACATTGACACAGGTGATTCACCTCAGTGCTGTCTGTTGGTTATTTTTATCTTTTCAGATAAATGGCTCCCTGGAGGTGATGAAACAACTTCAACTCTGGGTCTGAAATGTGTTAAAAAGACACACAACTGAGAAAAGATGAAAAAGCTTGCATTTCGGTTCTTGATGTGGTGCATTGAGTTTCCTTTTTGATTTGATAAATGGATCCATGTTTGGCCGCCGCTGAAGGTTCGTTAGCGAACTTCTCCCAGAACCGTGTTAATAACCTCCATGTGTTTGTCTGCTCATGTCAGGGCTTGGTGTATACCATCACAGATGTGGAGGAAGTCCACCTCTGGATGGTGAAGCACTTCACTGAACATCCTCTGTTTGCACGTGTCCCAGATGAAGAGCTGGTATGTGGATGTGGAGCTTTTCTTCACTGTGTTTACAGGTCACGGCACTTGTTGCTCATCTGATCATTAGGGGAAAACAGGTCAAGTGGGGGTACGGCATAGGACTAGTTTTCTGTTTTAGGCATTTTACTTTCTTAGATAGAGGAAATCATTTCTCTGACTAAAATATTTCTATACTAGCAGGCTGGAGTTATTGATTGATTGATTGACTGCCAGCTATGGAAGCATTTGCAGACATTTCCTGCATTCTGCTGACTCTTTTGTATTTGTTTTGTTTTTTTTTGGCAAATAGCAGATAACTTATCAAAAATTCTCAATATCTCCAGATTGACTAGAGAGCTGTGTTATTTAGGTCAGGACAACATGAAGTGAACTCAGAGAACTGTGAGAAGGTGAAACGGATATCCTGTGTTGAAAACATAGCTTATTGTTATTGCATTTCTGTTTGTATGCAGATTAATCTTAATCTGTTAATGAATAAGAATTAGAGATGTTTCCTCCTACTTCTGGTCTGTATGCTGCACTAAGCTACTCGCCTCCTACTGTAGCTTTAACTACATACCTTCTTACAGACATGAAAATGGTATTAATGTATCTCAACAAATGTCCTACTTAAATGACCTCTGGGTTCTAGTCAGTGTAAAGGCAAAGATTAATCATGTTGAAATGTAGTTTCTTTTGTTTTCAGTTAACATTCTTTAAAAGGAACTGCATGTAGGATGTCATCTGGTAGTAAGTTTGCAGATTGCAACAAGCTGAGCACCACTTGGCTCAACTTCCTAATCCAAGTGTTTAGGAAAGCCTACAGTGATCTCTAAAATCCTGAAGGAGCAACAATTTGTTTAAAAAAAATAGTGACGAAAAATGCCAGAACTGCTACTTTTGTAGCTATGAAGGACTCATTTTGGGGGTAACTACAAAACCAAATGATCCTTACTTTCAGGTAATGAGACTCTATAGAAAACAGTTCTGAATATTATGCTCCATTTCTACTAATACAATACTCAGAATCCTACAGACTGGTCTTTTAACTACAACAATGAATACTGTTGTTGATGACTTAAAGCCAATGAAAAAACGGTGAGAATAAACTGTCACAAATCCTAATTTAGGTGCACTACATTCCGACATGTGACTCGGTCTTCTGTCTTCTTCTGGCAGGTGGACGATGTCATTGTAGGTCGTTTGGGTACGTGTACAGAGGAAGGAAAGAAAGTCCAGAGAAATGGAGGGAAGAACTTCCTTGCAGTTTTCCGGAGGACTGAGGACTCACATTGAGATCGTCATCATGCATGGAGGATAACGGATTCTGGGGTTTGTTCTCCCAGCAGATGTACAGTGATATTTTGTCTTTCTTGCATTTCCTTACAAACATTTAGAGTATTACCAGAAAAAAGACTTGTTTGATTCTTTTTTTGTTGTTGTTTTTTTTAAAAAGCTTTTTCATGTAATTAATATATTTCATTCCTCACAAGAAAGAATCCAAGAGTAGTAAATCGTAAATGGATTTAGGATTGACTTGTGTATTGTGAAGCTTTCTTTTTAATTATTGCCTTTTTTAATGATGTTCTTCGGTTTCTTTTGACAAACTGTATGATGCTGTCTTGGATTTCTTGTGAAGCTGTAAAGATCTTAAAGTAAAACAACTACTCAGAACATTAAATGTCTATATGTTGTATTCAGAATCACACATCTCACATTAACAGCTGACAAAGTTAGCAGGAGCGCAGCACTGAGGAAAACCCAGAGCAGCACTTTCTGACTGCAGTCCAAGAGTTAAAGTTTGAAGAGGAGTTCAGGTGTTAATGAGCAATCTAAGCAACTATTTCTTTTAATCCCACCTCATGAGATAGGATCTCAATGTTCTATTTAAATCAAAAAAACCTCGTCTATGTGATGATATAACTTTGTTGGCGCCTTTATGGTGTTAGTTAACATGCAGTGAAGTCAGAAAACAATTAGAGTTTCCCAACATTCTGCATCTTGCTTTTTGATTTGGGTCATTGTCTGGTTTAAAAATGAAAAGAGTTTTTGATCTAAGAAGAACCTGTTTCGTCAAGAAAAAATAAAAGTTGCTTAATTATGGTCTTTTAAGTATAGTATTTTAAATTACTTAATAGTTCTCTTGTATGTAATTAAACATAATTATTTAAAACCAAAGTGACCACAATTGGTGTATCCTTGACATGTTGTGATATCCAAATAGATAATTTATGTTTTCTGCTAGACGTCTATGGGAAGAATTTTTGTGAAGTTCAAATCAAAGTGTGTAACAGAAACGGTAGCTTTCTGTTCATTTTATGATTTTAGCTGCATATTACAGGTTTGGTATTTCAGTCTGTCAGGGGTTTGGAAATGGGACAGTGCAGGTTTGAAGTCCTGCTGCTGCAGACTGTGGTGAGCAGGTTAGCACCTGCCTTAATGACTGGAACCCAGGGACTGGAAAGCTTTAGATGAGAACAGTAATTGAAGCACTCAAACTAAAAGTCATAATAATAATAATTAGAAACCGTTACACTTTTGTGTCCTTTCCTCACCATATTTGAAAATACTCAAGGTTTAAGACTCCAGGTTTTCTGTTACACAATTCACCTCTTCTCCGTGGTTTTCATGTTGTAGGTGAGGACAGGTAAAATACAGTCACGCAGCAGTATTTAATCAGGTCCTTGAAACTGAACATTTGAAGCTCTGAATTGTCATCTTTGTCCATGAAGCTCTTATTCACAGATCCATGAGCAGTAAAGCATTCCCAGATAAATTGAATTTCTTTTCATTTTTGGATATTTAAAGTGATTCTCTCGGCCATGAGTGGAGAAACCAATTACTCAACTGCATTTTTTTTTTTTAATCGCATGACATGAAATTTTGCAAGAAGAAAAAGTTAAAATTTCATCTATGACAACTAAGCAACTCCGTCTACTGAGAAAGGCCATGAGATGTGATTGAAAATTTTGTTAACTTCAACTTAATGGACCTTGAAGATTTTTGGACGAAGCTTTGATGAACCAAGGAATGCAAATCATTTCCATAAGTCTACATATGCTTCACTAAATACAGGAAGTATTCACAGGATATTTTAATGGTGTGAAGGTTAATCAGTCCATCAAATCTGTGATGATGTTGAGGAGCCGCTCTTCTGTTATCACTTATTATTGCCATATGGCAACAAAGCCGATCGAGCCAGCCATAGTACATCATGCAGCATTTTAGTACCATCAGGTCATCGAACAAGAGTTTAATTAAATGCTCTGCAGGGGAATCAAAGAAAGAGAAACTTAATGATTAGCATTTGGCAGCACCAGTGAAGCGATGTGGATGTTGCCTTTGCTTCATACGCAAAGAATCTCTTCCATCTGGACGTCAGAATGTTATTGAGGTCAGAGGTAATTCCCCTCTGAACGTGTTTACAGAGGCAGCTGCCCACTGGTGTTGTCTATACATCATCAAAATACCCCCATTACACTATATATTCTTTACATCACAATGCACAAGCATGTGTCGCAACTTGAACCACTAATTACATCACATCTTTCTCAGCTGTTGTTTTCTTTCCTTTAAGCCAAATGCATATGATTTAACGTAAAGCCACTCTCATACCTGACCCTACATATGGATACAGCTATTGTTGGACTGTTTGGGATATTCAGATTTTAGTGAAGAATAGTTGACATGTACACAGGATTTTTTTCAATTAGTTTTTTATCCTTTAGTCTCTAAATGAAAACACAAAAATGTGATATAAGTGCTGTCAAGAACTAAAGCTATAAACAGTGATGCAACCTTAACCCTGAAGCCATGCTGTGCTAATCAGAGGCTTGAAAAAGAAGCTATTACTGGTTCCAGTAGACTACCAATAATGGTGCGTTGGGCACGGAGATATCATGGCAGTTCTGAGTTTCCAGTGACTCCTAAAACTCAGAATTTTCTATGATGGAATCATTGAAACACATGACAAAAAAAAAATCATGCATTTTGGTTCATATATTTATTGTAGGTATTTTGTGAATATGACAAAATCTGCTGTGTCAAAAATCTACATAAATGCTAATATTTAATATTTTGTCCTTTGGCCATGTTTACCTCAGCTAGGCACTATTGGTGTCCATCAACAAGACTGCCATGACACATATGGTCTTTACAAGCGTATGCAAGTTCACGACTGCATTTGTGGAGTGACAGTGAAGAGGAGTTATTCCTTGGTGTAATTTATATGAAAACATGTATAAAGTTCTCTTATCAAGGCCAGTACTAGCACTATTTTGGCCACATCCACCAATGTGTGAAATGAAGAACGAAGATATCAGCACACAGTGTGATGTCACAGGCCAAACACTTAGTTTATATCACTGCAAATGGAGCTTCTGATTATATTTAAATAGGTCTTTTTTTTTTCTCAGTGGCCCAAAAGTGCGTCTGCATTGGAATGTCTATACCGAGGCTTCACAGTGGCTCCATATCGCCTTGCAGCTAGAAGATCCCCGGTTTGCATCCTGGCATGGGATCTTTCTGCATGGAGTTTGCATGTTCTCCCCGTGCATGTGTGGGTTCTCCAGCTTCCTCCTACAGCCTGAAAACATGCTGAAGTTAATTGGTAATTCTAAATTGTCAGTAAGTGTGAATGTGAGAGTGCTTGTTTGTCTCTATATGTAGCCCTGCAATAGACTGGTGACCTGTCCAGGGTGTCCCCTGCCTTCACCCCGAGTCAGCTGGGATAGACTCCACCCCCTTGAGACCCTAATGAGGATGTATAGATAGTGGATGGATGTCTATACCGAATTGCCTCAGAAGAGAAAGTGGACACTCAAGTTTGTATACTAAGTGTGAAACTACCTCCAGCAGCTGATCAGCTTAGCTTAGCACAAAGATTGAAACAGCTAGCCTGACTTTGAGAGTCAGAGATAACAAAATCCATCCATTGGCAGCCTGCACTTTCACAGAGGCCACATTTATTAAACCCCAACTTGGTTTTTGTACAGCTAAAACAAGAAAATTAAACATGCCGATTCATGAATGTGAAGGTTCTGGCTTGCAGATTGATGACAAAGCCAGGGTAACCTTCATTTCAAACTTTGCCTCAAGATGAACTAAGCCATAAATAAAGTACTGATATGAAAGTGTGTTCAGTATTCTCGTATAATTCTGCAAGAAAGTGAATACTTGTCAGCGTGTATTAGGCCAACCTGTTATGTAGTTAAACATGCTGCCCCATTAATTTAAACTACTTCATCTTCCTCAGTCTTTATCCTGACCCAGCAGATGCCATCACAAGCCAACAAGAGGATCTGTGGATGTGTTCGCTTATTGTTTGCATCTGAAATGTATAACTGAACTCAGCATTTTTATGAAGAACGTCTCTGCTGTGTTTCCATTGAAGTTCCTGCTGCTCTTCTTTCAAATTTCATAATGATGTAACACAGTATTTCCTACTTTTTCTGCCAAGTCACTGGCACTATATTCTGTCTCTTTTCCTTCCTAACACTCAGGTCATGACATGTGTTTCTGCTGCCTGACGTCTCCAGCTGGATGTCTGCCCTGCCACCTGAAGCTCAGCCTAAACCAGACTGAGCTGCTGCACTTCCACAGCAGATCCAGACTCGCTCCTTCCCACAACACCAACAATTCTGGTGGGAATTTACACAGCCACATCAGAGAGGCTCATCCTGCAGGTTCACATTCAGTGTCAGATCCTTCCTCATTTGGGATTCTCAGGTCTCAGCTAATGAGGTACCTCTACTGACCCGAGTTTCCAATCTAATCTTCTCAGAGCCGCTAACAAAGAAAAGCTGTTCACTTTATATTCATCTTCCTTTGCTCACCTCATTCTGCACAGCTCCCTGTGGCTATTTATATCCAAGGGAAAAAAAGTCACTTTGTGGTTGAGTCTGTTCTTCAGTCCTGCTCTCTATCAGACTGAAATCACTTTTCTTCTTCATTCTGTGTTTTGTTGCAGATTTATATATCTTCAAAAACAGGAAAAATAGTAATACAATAGTTTTCTTGCATTCATTGTGCATTTTTATGCCTCCACACCAGCGACAGCCAAGCCTTTATCCATTCATCCTATACTCATACATGCGATATCTCACGTATACAAATTTAGCAGAGACACTGTCTTAGAATATCTCAGATGAATTGATCAGATCTTGATGGTGAAAGGTTAAAAGTCACTGTGACCTAAAGTGCAACCAGTTCTGATGAACAGGATAAATCAAGAATGCCAAATTGCATCACCTACAACTTATGTACATATATATATGTACATATATACATAAGGAAGATTGAAATTTGGTGGTCGGGTCACTGTGACATAAAAAAACTTTTTCTTTCCATAACTCATATGCTAATTGTGACAAAATTTCACACAAAAAGTTAAAATGATGATGTTTTTTTAAATCCACGATCTCAGGGGAAGTCTGGACATACAAGGATGTAAACTGCATCTTGACTGATTGGCAGAGACATACAACCATAAGGCAGTAACTCTAGTTCATTCATTTTAAAGGCATCCAGTCAGTGTACTATGTGATGATGACTCTGGTGTGTAGGTGTATTCTTTTTCTTGGCCTTTTTATTTGACAGTCACGGTGAGAGGAAGACAGGAGACAGGAAAGTGGGGAGAAAGATGGGGGAATGACCTGCAGCAAAGGGCCATGGGCAAGAATGGAACCCATGACCGCTGCATGGGGACTACAGCCCCAATTTATGGGTGGCCTGCTCAACCTGTTGAGCTACCCGGGCCGTATAGGTGCATTCTAAAAGTGTTTTCCCAGGGCACTCTGAATAATGTGTTTTAAAAATGTAAATATCAAAAGCAGATATGAACAATGAAAGGTTTACAAATGAATGACACTCAGAATAAAGGAATTCCTATACAGTCCTCCACAAGTCAAGCCAACAAGTCTGCTCTTCAATTCAATTTAAATGCCTTGTTAGAAATCAATATGATGTCTTATTTCTCATTTAAAATGTTGAACTGTCTCATACAAGATCTCTTCTGTTTTACTAAAAAGTCCATTGGATGAACCCTGGAGGCATCTGGCTTCGACATCACTCTTGGCTTAGTTTCATATATTTATGAATATTAATAACAATAATAAAAATTTATTTATATTGCACTTTTCCCAACAAAATTAAAAAGTGCTGAAAAGAGAAAAAAGAAAAGAAAATTAGAAAACATCAATTAAAAACAAGACAAAAATAGATCATAAAGTAGAGTGAAAGAAAATAGGACAAAAAATATAACCTGTCAAAAGTTGGATAGTAAAACAACAACATATCAAATATTTATTAAAGCTTTGATGGACCATGACTTGCTTTTGAAGTGGCTGTGATGCCACAAAACATGCCCATACATAAATGTCTTGAAGTGAGATTTAATCTGAATACACAGGAACTTTGAAAACAGCCTGATGTCAAACTGCCTGGTGAAGCTCAAACAACAGACCTAACAAAGGCAGAGCACATTTTTGAGTAAAAGGGACTTCAAGAAAATTAACTTTTTTTTTAAAGATCATATTCAGTTTGATGTTAAAAGTGAAAAGGCACAGATGTCAGGCTATTATTCAAAAGAAAGCTTTAAGGACAAGAGTATGTGGAACACTGATATAAAAAAGTCAAAGATGAAAACAGCCCAAACCGCTCAATAAAACCTTTCAAACATGACATACACAATGTAAATAACTGTCACTATGGCTGTACCAAACAATGCAATTCATAGCCGGTCCATTATTCTCCAGCCAGCATATGTAAGTGATAAACAGTGCGAAATGTGATCTGTTCAAACTTTTAAAAGTAAACTTTGCTGCTGATGGACACCAGTAATTATGTTGAAGTGGAGAGCAGCTGCAGCCTTCTCAGTAACTGTTTACACCTGCCAGTCATGACATCATGACTGCTTCATTATTTAAGTCGGCTTGCATCAGACGACCAAAATATATGTGCTAAGTGGTCATCATTCATGTCTGGACTGCTGCAGGCTGGCTGGAGCTTCGGCTGAATCTGCACTTTGTCCTTGTTTTGATGGATAGAAATGTCTCTGAGTTTGTAAAGTCTGTGACACAGTTCTAGCATCCCTCTTTTCTTTGTCCTACCTAGAGTTTCTTAACCCATTTATTTTCCTTTGCTTGCAGCACAGCCAGGTTGCGGACGTTGTTCTATTCATCGATCAGTTTGACACTTTGGTCCAGAAGAATTATCAGCGTCCTCAAGAAAGAACTTTAATCATTTTATTACCCCTCTCAACCTTCTGCTTAGTGCCAGTATAACAGCACTACCATGAGGATAAATCTTTTCCATTTTTGACATTCTGCATGAAAAATCTATTTTGCACACAAGATATCAACCAATTTTCTATACAGATTGCAATCCGATTTACTGAGCTCATTTACGCTGATCTGCCCAAACATTAAAGCCACATACAAATGAAGGGAACAACATTGATCGTCTTGCTACAACTTAATGTTCTCCTGGGAAACCTTGGGTCTTGCCATTCATGTGGACGATACTTTGAAATGTAGGAGTCGAACCCTCATACACACTGTTGGACACCAACCACAACCCTTCCAGATGCCAGAGGACAGTGCTTTCTGCCACACCTTAAATACTGTATAGGACTATTTGATGGAGATCACCCACCTGGAGGACTGGTGCAGAGACAACAACCTCCTCCTGAACATCAGCAGGACCAAGGAGCTGATTGTGGACTACAGCAAGAAGCAGCAGAGGGATCAGCGGGCCAGAGGTGGAGGGAGTGAAGAGCTGCAAGTACCTGGGTGTTAACATAATGTAGGACCTGACGTAGTCCTATCACATCAACACCCTGGTGAAGAAAGCTCGACAGCGTCTCTACCACCTCAGATGTCTGAGGGACTATAAGCTCCCTCTCAAGGTGCTCAGGAATTTTTACACCTGCACCACTGAGAGTGTTTTGGCTGAGAGTATCACCACCTGGATGGGCAGCAGCACCCAGCAGGACTTCTTGGCCCTGAGGAGGGTGGTCCGCTCGGCTGAGATCACCATCAGAACCACCCTCCCCAACCTGCAAGACATTTACAACACTGCAGGTTGAAGGCCAGGAAGATTGCTAGTGAGCCCACCCACCCACCCCAGCCACAGACTGTTCTCTCTGCTGCCATCAGGGCGGTGTTACCGCTGCATGATGGTAAACATAGAGAGGATGAGGATGAACTTCTTCCCACAGGCTGTCTGCCTGCTGAACCTGAAACAATAGACTCAATAGACTATCAACCTGCAGATCCTATCCACCATACTGTTTACACTTCGCCTTGTATATATATATATGTTATTTTGCACTATTTGACACTTTTATATTTACACACACACACACAACACACACACACACACACACACACACACACACACACACACACACACACACACACACACACACACACACACACACATATATATATATATATATATATATATATATATATATATATAGGACTCTCCATGTGGTGATGATTCTCCAAGGAATTTTCCTCCAATAGCTCCTAGATCCTTGGTGCAAAGAAGCGGCTCTGATCCTCGTCGCTCCTCTAAGCTCTTCTTGCATCAGAGAAAAAAAAAAGAAAGGATTCCCAGCTACTGACTTATTGGCGACCATTTAACAAACATGTCCATTGACATATCAGAAGTTCAGGGAGGTCCATCACCTCCCTAGACTCAGTCACCTTAACTACACCATCCTCAGCGGCCTGCTGAGTGAGGAAAAACAGTCAGACATATAGTCATTCACTTGGTACACACATATATCTGTATGTGCATGTGTGTGTGTGTGTGTGTGTGTGTGTGTGTGCGTGTGTACAACGACACTCTTCTGATACCACCCAGACAGGCCAACTGCAGACATGAACTCTGACACACTAGTCTGGGAGTACAACAGCCTCCCTTCTGGGCACTGAGCCAATACAGTAAAGGGAAATACCTCTGAGGCTATCCCCACCACTCTATAGCACGATCTACAACTGGGCCACATCTCTCCTCACCACACGACAGCACAAAGAAGCCATTCTTTCTCAGGATTTGTTTTTATGTTATTCATAATCAATATTAATCCCTCATTTCTCAGGCAATCGCACATTAATTATAATGTCTGCTTTTTAGGAGAGTTCCTGTGTGGTCTTAAATTACCAGTCAGCTTTACAAGAAACTGAAGATGAGCATCTGAGCTGCACAGAAAAGTGTCAGAATATGGGTGTCTTTATTAGAAGAATAAAGGGAATAAGAAGTGGGAATGACACTTTTATCACATGTTAAATTTTTTGGTTGATGCAATCAAACTTCAAATTTGACACCAGTGCGAAAACAGCACTTATGCAATACTAGGTTAACTTTACTTGCTGTTCATGGATGGTTGTGACCCCAGTTGGTGTCGCTTATATATATATATACTGCTGTTAGTTCACTGGGTTTCTACCTATAGGACAAGGGGCCTTCTTCATTCCAGAAAGAAATCTTACGGTTGATTTGTTTGCAGAGTGTTGTGTAATACCAAAACTCATCCAGACACGTGTGTTAATGAAAATTTCAGAGGTTACCGTTTATCTCTCAGCCTTCAAGATAACTGCATACGTCTTTGACGTGAAGTCTCGTGTACTTGTCTCGTGCACAGACGTTTTCTGACCGAGCAGATTTGATCTTTGCTCGATGTTGCACTTTCATTCTCATAACTCACCATCAGTTTGTTTGGAGCTCCTAAAACAGAATTCACGTGTTCAGGTCAGGTACTGTAAATAGTGAGGTCAGATATGTAAGGACTGTTGCAGGACTTAGAATAATCTTCTGATATTCCCCCCTTTCCTCTGGAGGCTTTCTCATATGCAGCTGGAGCTGTTGTCATTGATTGCATGTTTGCCAGCTTTAGTTTATTGAACAAAACTTTGCTATGTCACAGTCCTGCTGCTGTTTTTAGCATTCATGCTTCAGGTTTCCTTGCATCTGCGCTATCTCAGAAGTACAACACTCCACACTGTAAGAAAACCCCTAATTAACAAACATCAGCTAGTTATTTTACTTTCTTGGTCTGTCAAGAGCTTAACCTTAGAGACATCTTAACCATAATCAATGTTAGTTGGATTATTTCTCCAAATTGAAAACAGGCCAAAAGCGCAGAAAGTCATTCTCACGGGACTGAATCTTGCTCCAGCCTCCAGCCAAATAAAGCACATTTTATCTGCCCTTTGTTGAGCACTGACACATGAAATTGACCCAGTAATTTCTAAATAAGACAGAGTTTAAGTGGTCTGCACGAGATTGTACACCATCAACTAACAGCTAAAAATCTAAACGTCTAAAGTGGCCCTATAACCCTGCAGCTGGACTTATGATGTTTCAACAACAAGAACTTGTCTGCCTGTTCATAAATGAGTCTAATGTCTACTGTAACACTGGACCAAACCACCACTACTGTACTCCTGTATGAATAATATGCAAGCTGTTGTCATGCTGCACATTGTTACATAAGAAAAAATGGAATGTGTCATTTCTGTAATGACCTTTAGCAGGCTGAGACTCTAATTTAGGCAAAGACCCATAATTCTTCCTTCTTCAGGCTATTTGCACACTGGTGGGATTGTAGCATTTGCCTGGCACGTTATGCTCATAACATGTGATCGAACACAGTTCGGGCCTGGGGATAGGTAGCTGAGAGGATGATTATTAATCATCACTATATTTCACAGTGATTGTGCTGAAACATCACAGAAAAATGACAGTTAAAAAAACTTAACAGCAATCTTTTAGTCATGTAGGAAGTGGGTGATTTGTTGTTTTGCTTTGTTTTTTGGTGGAAGATGGTCTAATGGCAGCAACCCGGAACATTTTGGTCACTTTGCTAACAAGGGGGATGGCATTCCCCCTCATTCCATCTTAAATCACATTAGAGTGTGCTTCTTGGCACTAAACAGCAACCCAGATGTACTTCTTTAGTACTTGCAAGGATGCGTCTGGCTTAAAGTATTAGACGAAAAATGTTTTTAATCTGCCAGTTTGTTGGAGGCAGTTTTAAAGGATGATACCTAAATGTATTCATCAGACCTTCTGATCAGCCATTTCTCTCTGTTTACCTTTCCAGAAATTGATTTTTACAAGGGTCTTTTCTAAGGCTTCCTGTGTTTGCACAGAAGAATTCCATGACCTCTTTTGGGTTCGTCAAAGTTAGACATTTTTCTCATTTATTTCTGTGTATATTTTTGCATGCAACGCCCATGCAAATTCATACAGTTGATAAAATATAATGATTTTTTCCAATCAAGAAGCTTATTCTGTGAGCATTAAACATGATTTAATGTGCCATGATGGATACAGTAAGTTAACTGTAAATTTCCTGCTGAGATGAGGCCCGTTGGTCCCACTGGGAGTGCATGTCTGTCTGGCCTCACTATTCTTTGCCAGTCAGTCTACTGTGTTTCTCCGAATCTGGATGATCTAAGTTTTCTAGTTAGAGCATACGAAATGTGGGAGCAAATGTCAGAGCAGATTCTGAGTACAGCCTCGGGGCTGTTACTTCACAGTCCGCACACATGGTGCTTTGGACAAATTCCAGTTCAAATGAAATCAGGTCAGGATTTTCTCTCTCGCTAGGAAACCCACCAAGTCAGCAAAAGAATTTGTCATAGCTGGGTAAACAAAGCGCCACCAGGTCTGGAAAAGACAGAGAGCATCTCTGCCTAGTTTTCCAATTTGGTGTGAAATAATGCTTCAGTGTTTCAGTCAGTGGAGGCCTGCAGGAGGCCTGTTTGGGATGTTTTATAGTTTTTGGGTCAACGGGGTTTTCTGCCCCCCTGTCTGTTTAAGGTGACTCTAACCTCCAGCCTTCTAATCACTTATATAGACCTGGCCTCGTCCTTTCAGATAAATGGAATCTATAATAACATTGGACTTGTATGCAGATCTAAGCGCACAGGACATCTTCTCCACACGTCAGTTTAAATATGTCAATCTGCTGGACTATCAGAGACCAAAGTGCTTTACAGGGCCAGCGATAAGCCTGAACAGTGACTCTGAAGCCATGTATTATTTATCCAGGACTTCCACGTGTGCTGTATCTGGGATGGTCTGAGTCCAGCCTTCTGATTGGACACACCTTCTTCCCGGCTCACGCCTTCGCAGTCTCATCCCTGCGGGGCGGGACCAGGCCCTGTATCACACCCATGATTGGCCCAGAAAAGAGAACTTCACAGCTTTGTCTTCTCGGGGTTCGAGGAGCAGGTTGAGCGTTATAAATACAGGCTGCAGCCGGGAAAACAAAATGAGCATCGACATCCGAGGGACCCGGTCAGCGCTCCATGATCTTTGTGAGGAGGATGTTGCAGCAAGCGCTCAAAGTGTCCGTCCGGAGCTCCTCTCCTCTGGTCAAGTGGATGGAGAGGTGGGCTGAAGGAGCAGCAGCAGCAGCAGCAGCCGGGCAGGAGGGCACAAAGGAGCTGAGGACTCTGGACGACATGCCCGGACCGTCGGTCGCCAGCTTCGCCTGGGACTTATTTGCCAAACAGGGGCTGTCACGGCTACACGAGATGCAGGTAAGACACTAAAGAGGCGCATAACACTGCAATATCCAATGGAAATCCATAGGATGCATCACAGGAGTAAAAATACGTTTCTTTGCATGTATGTGGTCATAGAGAAAAATCCTGAAAGCGCTGAAACTGCTCACTGATGAGTTTCCACACATTTAGAAATACTCACAATTTGTGAGTGAGAGTTAGTTCTAAAAAGTCTTACTCTATAAAAAAAAAAACACCCCCCACCCCACCCCCACCCCCACCCCCCCAAAAAAACCAACAAAAAAAAAACAGCATTTGTAATAGTTGTTCATTTACTGGTCACAGTTTGTCTCAGTGTATATGTACTGGGAACTTCACACTTTAGGATGTTAATTTAAACGTCTGCCATAATTTCATGCATCTTCAGTGAAAATGATCCGATATTTGTGCATTTCAAACGACTGCAGGCTTCTTATTTCTGCAAACTAAGTGCATCTAAAGATGATGCCAGACATCTAGCAGCCTGCAGGATTTCTAACCAGGTCAAGCCTTTTGTCTCATGTCCCAGCTGGAAGGAGTGCAGCGGTATGGTCCCATGTGGAAGGCCAGCTTTGGTCCCATCCTCACGGTTCATGTGGCAGACCCGGCGCTCATCGAGCAGGTCCTGAGGCAGGAGGGCCAGCACCCCATGCGCTCTGATCTCTCCTCCTGGAAGGACTACAGGAAGCTCAGAGGACATCACTATGGACTTCTGACATCGTGAGTGTCCCTTTATCAACTCAAATTACATTGCAGACTTCCCCTCTCTTCCATATTGTGTTCCATTTAACACCAGACGCCTCCAAGACAATGTTAACCTGAATGTAATGTGGCCAAAAATGTAACAGTCACGGATCATTCTTTCAACTTTGCTTCACTGATAGTAGAAATAGGAAAGACCAGAGCTGGAAGGTACTCAGTTTAACTACAATCTAAGATTTCACCAAGTGTAACAGTGAGAAGCCAGACTTGCAAGAATTTAAATTATTTAATCTCTCCCTGAAAAATGTCTGCCGCCAACTTGGATCCTAAATGCAAATGGTCTTGAGATGTTAAAGAAGCTGAATTGTATGTGCAACTTTTTAATTGAATCTGTGTCTGTAGTGAAGGAGAGGAGTGGCAGGGGGTGAGGAGTCTCCTGGGGAAGCACATGCTGCGGCCCAAAGCGGTGGAAGCTTACGATAAAACGATGAACAGCGTCGTCAGTGACCTCATTGCCAAACTTCGCCTCAGCAGACGTCCTGAAGGCCTCGTCACTGACGTCGCCAGCGAGTTCTATCGCTTCGGCCTCGAGGGTAAGGTTTCATGCTGTCTGAGGTTGCAGCGATACGATGCATCACTATAGCCATGTAAACAGCGGTAATTGGGGCCAGATGCATGCAGGAATATTGTGTGATATCACTGACTTTTTAAGCATACATGCTTGTGAAAGCCTGGCTTGTCTTAATAGCTTCAACATTTCCATCATAGATCAACGAGTAACCTTCATCTCACCTTTGCAGTCTTTTGCTAAAGTTGGTAATACTCCAATATAGAAATACAAATAAAGACCTATTTAAATATAAATAAAGAAATATGATCAGATAAACTGAGTTATCAGACTTACACATCACTTTGTGCACAGCGTTTTCCTGTTATAGCTGGTTTACATGGAGTTACATCCATTGAAATTCCTCTGCCAGATTTTCTCAGACTAAACACAGCTTTAATCAAATGACTGCGTTCGCACGCGCAACTCTCTAACATTTACTTTACTGTCGTCACTGTTTTCCTACTGTTGCATGAAAGCAGCGTATAGACACGAACACTGATGAGAAATGGCTCATCCTGCCAAAATTCCCATTTCTAACGACTCCTTATGTAATATTATAAATTGCCATCAGTGAGACCCTTTTGTCTTAGTCATTTCTGCAAGAGCCAGATATAAATATTGAAAAGTTTGTGTACATCAAGCATGTAGTCGTTACTGACAAGTGGTTTTTTTTCCTCCAGCTCTTAAATTTTAGTTGGTATCAAGGGTTCAAGCCAACAATATTTAAAATCATTTTGTTTTATAGAGCCTCTTGGCCATATTGTTATCAGTCAGTGCTAAGAACTCTTAAGTGCAATTTTATCTAAACAACATACTTCTTCTTCTTCTTCTTCTAAGGTGCTTTGTGTTTTCTATGTGTTTTTAACAGGTATTTCTTCAGTGCTGTTTGAATCCAGAATTGGTTGCCTTGATGAGGTTGTTCCTGAAGAGACGGAGCGCTTCATTCAGTCGATTAACACCATGTTTGTGATGACGCTTCTCACCATGGCCATGCCCAGCTGGATGCACAAGGTGTTCCCTAAACCCTGGAATGTCTTTTGTCAGTGCTGGGACTACATGTTTGAATTTGGTAGGTTGTTTCTCCTCATACAGCATTTGAATTTGGCAGCAAAATGTGTGACCAGGTGGAAACAATTTTAGTGAAAATTCAAAATAAAATACCACTGTGTTTAACAATCATTCTTTTCGAGTACGAAAAAGGAAGATATGATGAAAAAGACATTAAAATGCACAGACGTCAACAGAATATCTAACATATGTGGTAAAAACGTGCGCCAGCGGGGAGATTCAGCAGATTCTAGCGGATATTATAAAGAAGCTGTGGCTATACTCAAGGCTTGGAGATGCATTACACAAGCTAGCACTACAACATGTACCCAAATAAACATGGAGGCGGAACATACTGTATTTCTTTCCACACTTGATGTAATTAGATTTTCCCTCTCCTCACTTCTCATTGGCTGCTGCTGGTTTCCACTCAGCGCTGGGTTTCTATTCGTTCTTACAGTACATTGAGACTTATGCCGATCCGAGACGTCAAACATATTTAAAATAATCATGCTGGTCCAAGCTAGATCAGAAGGCGGGAGATTAAAGTGTTTAACCCTCACGCACTACAAGATCATCTGCAACGAGCATGAAGTCTTCAACTGCAATTAACACGTGGTTTTAGGCACTTGTTAAGAAGGATGACTTGATTTCACTTTATCAAAAATTACACCCAGAGAGCTTTAAGACTTACCGCTGCGTGTCACGATGCTTAAGTGAATCTTTGAGTTTACTTGTACTTGCACATTGTAGCTTGTCTGCTATAATGACCTCTGATCTCTCTGCAGCAAAAGGCCACATTGACCAGCGTCTAACAGCTGAAGAGGAGAAGGTCACTCGAGGAGAGAAGGTGGAGGGCCGATATCTCACCTATTTCTTGTCGCAGACCGGGATGCCCATGAAGACCGTCTACAGCAACGTCACAGAGCTGCTTCTTGCAGGCGTTGACACCGTAAGAATGACTCCTCTGCCATCTTTTTATACCGCTTTTAGTCCAACAGGAAGTTAAAACTGTCCTCCCCTGGGTCGTTTCAGATCTCCAGCACTATGTCCTGGTCGTTGTATGAACTGTCCAGACACCCAGAAGTGCAGGATAAGCTCCGGGAGGAGGTGTTAACTGTACTGGAGGGTCGAAGGATGCCAGAGGCTGCAGATGTGGCCCGCATGCCTCTCCTGAAGGCCACAGTCAAAGAAGTTCTCAGGTATAACTCAAAAGGGTCGGATATTTTGAAGACGCTTTCAATCTTCAAATTTAATTTTGCTAAAAGTGTTGAACCTTTTTTTTCAGGTTGTATCCTGTTATTCCTGCTAATGCAAGGGTCATTACAGAAAGAGACATCCAGGTTGGAGGCTACCTCATCCCTAAAAATGTGAGTCTTAGCACTATTTGTTTGAATTAAGGGTAGAGGTATATGAAACTAGCTCACTATCTAGATCAGAGTTCATGTGATCACTCTAGATGGAGCTTTTACTTTGGTCTGAATGCATGAATGAAAGAATGTGACCATGAAATCTTCCCACCCAGACTCTGATCACACTGTGCCACTTTGCAACATCACGGGATCCAGCGGTGTTTCCAAATCCAGATGATTTCCAGCCCTGTCGATGGCTGAACAGGGACCAGACTCACCACCCCTATGCCTCTGTGCCCTTCGGTGTGGGAAAACGCAGCTGCATAGGACGCCGCATCGCCGAGCTGGAGCTCTATCTTGCATTAGCAAGGGTGAGCTGGCTTGGTTGGTTTTAAAAGCAGATCATTTGTGATGTGACTCTTTTATTTGTTACAGTTACAATGTACTATCGTCAGCAGGAATTGAATGTTTGAGTATCTTTTGAGATAAGAACAGTTTTATTCTCCAGGCAGCTATTTAAGATTGTTTCATTATCCTGTATGTGCATTAAAAATATAAAACATCAAATATACAATAAAATGAGGTTGAAGAGGTTCATCACATGTAATTTTCATGAATACATATATATAAAGGAAATAACGCATTCTAGGACATACTGTACATATACAGATTGTTTGAATTGTTGAATAAGTAGTTTAAATAGTGCATGGTTAAATACCGTTTGTCACAAACTGCAGTATTTCCAGCTAATCCTCTTGCCACACTTGGTCTTGGAATAATGCAAGAAATAAAAAGAAGGAGCTTTAAGCAGTTGTGCAAATCCAGCTCCTAATGAATTAATTTGATTAGTTAATCCAGAGATTTCCCAGTCACTACCCAGCACTTGATATATTTATTTATTTTCTTCATTTCAAGCACCCAGCTCTTAATCTGTTTTCTCTGTTTCTGGTCTCATTAGATCCTTATAGAGTTTGACGTGAAGCCAGACCCAGAGAGAAATTCTGTGAAACCCATGACAAGGACGCTTCTAGTTCCTGAAAATGTCATCAGCCTCCAGTTTAGTGAACGATGACCCGCTCTCCTGAGCTGATCAGTTACGTGAATGTGAACGTGAGTCCCTCTGCAGTAGGAAGGACTAGCGGGCGCCGTTATCACAGGAACCGTGAGCTTGCTGCACGCAGCCGTTCGTGTCAGAGCGGACCTTCAATCTTCAGCACAACGAATGCCAAACCCCTCCGTACCTGCAGTTTATCGTGTGCAGGTCGATACGTGGAGAAGGACAAGTGAAAGAAGGATGAAGAGGGGCGCACAGCTCATCAGTGAGGGATTTCACTGGGAGAAGTGTTGCAACCAATTTAACACTGTTTTTTACTAAAGATGATCACTGCTGAGTGCTTATTTGCACACAGGCCAAGAGCAAACAAGTGATCTCCTTGTGTACTGTTCAACAAATGGTCCTCATTTTATCCTCAGTGAGTCGGACCATGTTACATTTCATGGAATCTGACACAACATGACAGTTTTCAAAGCAGATTTTCCCTGAATCTGGTAACCCCTTCCTGAATCTGATTATGAACCGTGATCTTGTGCGCTCTTAAAAACATAGTATCAGCAATCTCCTGCGTGCCCTGATTGTGCAAACATTTTATTTCAAGAGCGCTTCTGTATTTGTTCAGTATATTCAAAGGCACCAGAGTATTAGAAGAGCTTCAGGCTGGCACATGGAGCAGCTGTTTTTCATATTTTCAGCTCTGACTGAGCTGCTGTGAGGGTGCTGTGTAGATATGATGCCCTATGTAGTGTGTTTTATAAGGGGGAAAAGACTTCTAGTTATGGGTTCCTTAAAGAAAAGGCAGCTGTTGAAATTATTGTATATTACTGTATACGGAGACCTAGTGCCAATGAAATCCCAAACGTAGGCTACTCCGCACTGAGGCTTTGTACATCTGTTCATATCGTCTTCAATTCAACAGTGCAGCACAATGCAAGTTCATCTGTCTTTAATTTTTTTTTTTGCATCTAAACCCACTATGAGCGATTTTTACATAAATTTGTAAATAATAGGCTTCAGGATCTGAATTTTATTTATTCTAATTTAACTCGTTTTGAAACTGTTACTGTAAGTGTCAATAAAAAGTTTCATGCTGGATCTCTGCCTGTTTGTTGATTTCATTTCCCCTAGCTAATGAGAATCCTGTTTATAGCAGTAATATCACCCGTTTCTGTGATGCCCCTCTGTCACGACTCAGCATTTAAGTCGGCTTTACCGCCATCAGCTGCATCAGATTAGGTATTAAACCGATCAAACATGCTTCTAATTGGCGTTAGTTTGATACCAGTAAACAACCACTTGGCACGTAGGCAACAGCGCTTTCAAACGTTTACAAGAAATACAATGCTGAGTATCAAAGTTCCTGTGTGATATGACCATGTGAACTGGTGCAGAGAAAGCTGTGCTGCAGCAGCTGTGGGTCGATAAGTTGGACCAAGTTACTGCTTTGCACGTTGCATCAACCAGATCATGGTAATCCTAGGAACTTCAGTAGAAATCAACTGAACATAGGCAAGAAGTTAAAGAGAAGATCAATATTTTACTGTAAAATAATATACAAATTGTTGAAACAACACTGGAATTGAGAGAAATGTTGCTTTCGTTACCCTGTATTTTGAGATCCTTGTTGGAAAAGGAAAAAGAATCAATGAGGTGTAGTCTGTTAGGGGGAAAAATGCAATAAATTATCATATTAAGGCTGCTTATCTTTAATGGTCTCTTGGACTCTTGAATAATAATAATAATTATTATTATTATTAGTAGTAGTATTAACAGTAATAATAATAATAATAATAATAGTAGCAGTAGGAGTAGTAGTAGTAGTAGTAGTATCAGTATTATTGATGTAGACACATTATAAAGACACAGAGAGTTAACTTTAAACCAATAAACAGTAAGTCAATAAATGTTATTTATAATGTAAACCTATATGGATGTGTAAATGTCACCAGTTTGTAATACATCTATATAAAACAACTGTCAAAAAAAATAAAGTAGCCTACCACTGGAAAAATAAACTACAACAATAACAAAAAAGAAAACATACAAACACCACCAAAAACAAAAACCCATAAATTCAACTTATATTCAGTTAACAGCGGGCCTGTGTTATTCCAGTCCAGCAGGGGGCGGTAATGAACCGCTCCGCTGTTTGATGAAACCATACAGGAAGAAAACAACAGTTTAGCTGAGCGGCTAATGCTAACAAGGCGGACGACAGTAGTTCGAGTTAGTCATGTAGCCGAGACAGCGTATTAATAAAAATACATAAACATACTATACAGGCTCAGTTTAACGGATTAAATTCCACAGCGACGGAAAATAGTCAGGAAAGGTGAGTCTTAAGACAGAGTAGCTGGTTGTATTAGCTCGTTAATCAACCGAAGGCCGCTAACAGAAGGGCGCTATGCTAGCTTAGCTAATGTCAGCTAGCCAACATAAACTAACGTTATTTGGATTAAATCATTCTGTTGAGCCAAACAGAAGGAAGTGAAACAGTGTTTAAACTATCGATATTGATCGCCAGTTACATATGTATTACTTAATACGGCATTTTGAAGGCAGCAGGGCAGGCCCCGTGGCTCACATGACATGTAAACAAAGGTATCGAAAAGCTAATTTGGCTGCTGACTCTCATAAACAGTAACATAGTTGTTGAGAAATGCATTTAATGCAGTGTTATAACGTAAACTTGTAGATAACAGTTGAATCCGGATCACAATCCGTCTGTCTGATTTTAACTTTGTTTTCAATAGGTCTGAACGAATTTTGGAAGAAATAGTTATGTTGCTGACAAATATTGTGATTTGCGATCCAGTTTATTAAAGCTTCAGCTCAATATACGCCTGGTAATGGATTTGAAACGTGATGGATCATTACCACGAGACACCTTGCTCTGTATTCTCTCAGAACATAAACACATAAAATGCCTCACACATCTATTTATTTTACTTTATCAATGGCATAGGAGATAAACCAGTTATCACAAAAGCTGTGGTTGTGTTAAGATGAATAAATACATTACCAATGATTTTTAAAAATGAAGTAATTCTAACAACAAAATAATAGGACCTTTCTGTAAACTGACATTGAAATGAGTGGGTCATTCATTCATGGATCAGGAGCAGCATCTAAGTATTGCACATTTCAAACTGTGATTTGAAATTGAGTGAAATATTTAGGCCTAGCTTTTAATTTAGCTAACATACAAGTATAATACTAGTGTTTCCACAGTGTTATTTAAATATTTACTTGTCATATGAAGCTAAGCTAATCATGAGACTTAAATTAATTTATTATTTATTAATATTTTCCGCTAATTTCAAAATATGTTACAATAAATAGTGTTGAGATTCTGAATCTTATGTTTTTTTGTTTTGTTTTTTTTCTTTTCAAATTATGTAACATTACCCAAAATAAGTTTAGAAGTCAAACTAAACAAAATCAAAGGCAAATAAACTTACATTGTGCTGAACTGTTGAATTGAAAACAATACATACATATTGGCACTGTGTTTTCCTTCTGGCTCACCCCATAGTTACACAAACCTGTGATGCCACCTGCTCTTTCAAAAAAGATAAACCTGCTCTTGGATTGACATTGCATGCAGCCACAGTGTACACAGTGATGAACAGTGCTGCTCTGTGAAGCTAAGTTTAAGGTTCATATTGTGAGGCACAGAAAGGCTGTCAAGTTTTGTCATCTCTTGAGTCTTGATACTCTGAGAAATGTTTCAGTTATTCCCTAATGTGCTTCCTGATCCTGATGTGAACAGATGCAGGCCGGTGATCCTGTGGTCGGTGCGGCGATGGGAGTAGCTGGGGCTCAGAGTCGATCAGAGGATGAGGAGTCTCTTGGAGTGAAAGATGTGAAAAGGACGGCAACACAAGCATTTGGCAGCGGTGTTGTTCCCAAACGCAGAAGTTCATCCAGGTTTGATTTATAGTCTAGTACACTGAATTGTTCTAGCAGTAAACAAACATAGTGTGGTTTGTTGAAAGTAAAAGTTAATACAACTGTTGTGTTGCTTGATGCTGTTTTAAATACCTGATGTTGTATCAAGGAGTTCAGTAAAAGGCAGCTGGACTTTAAGGTTCTTGCTGATGTTTCACTTCTCACCTGAGAGGCTTCATTATAACTGAAGAACCAGATAAAATGCAGCCTCTTTTCTGATACAGCTGGGATCATGAAAGAGCTTCCTTCTTTTACTTTTTCTATACATTTCTACACTATCATGTTCTTAGGTCTATAAAGAGAAAGAAGTTTGACGATGAGCTGGTGGAGAGCAGTCTTGTGAAGTCCTCTAGCAGAGTGAAAGGTCCTCCCGTCATAGAACCTGTCCGCTGTTCAGGAAGTGAACCTTCATCCAGTGAGAAAAAAAAGGTACAAAAAAACCCACAAAGTCGTGGAGGATCTCTTGACCAAGATGATGAACTTGCACAGGTTTGATGAATATTTTTTGTTCCTTTGTGCGACAGGTGACAAAATCAGGAACCGCTCTCACACCCCCTCTCACAATGTTAATAAATCCTGCACCTATGACCAAAAGAGTGAAGAAAAGCAAGCAGCCTTTACATATTACTAAAGACTTGGGACGATGGAAACCTACAGATGACCTGCTGCTAATAAATGCAGTGTTGCAGGTGAGCAGTAGAAAAAATGAAGACCATTGGCAAACAGTCATCAATATTGTCCTGGATTAATGTGATTTCTTTACTGCTTCTCTCAGTTGATGATTTAGTAAGATGTTCCAGTGTGGGTAGTACACACCATCAACCTTGTGTGTTTGTTTTTCCGTGTTTGTCGCCAGACCACTGATCTAACGTCTGTTCATCTGGGGGTCAAGTTCAGCTGTCGTTTCACTTTGCGGGAAATTAAAGAGAGGTGGTACGCTTTGCTGTACGATCCTGTCATCTCAAAGTAAGAAACACAGAGCAACTTTGCACTGTTTCGTGTTTCTATATTTCACTTTTTGTTTACACTGCTATTTTTGAATGTTCTTTTAAGCGCATTCTTGCTTTTGTCTGTCTGTGCAGGCTGGCGTGGCAGGCCATGCGGCAGCTTCACCCAGAAGCAATAGCAGCAATCCAAAGCAAAGCTCTCTTCAGTCAGGCTGAGGAGGCACTGCTGGCAAAGATTGGCTCAGTAAGTGACATTAATACTATATCAGCAGTTAAGGTCGTTTTTTAATGCTGACAGAGTGACACGTTGTGGATAAAGAAAGTGAGGAAAGAGGATTTACCCAGCACTACTGACTTGTTTTCTAGATGTTGCGCAATTGGTCTTTATAAGATTTGTGTTGTTTAAAATGGCACTTAGAATTTCTTTAAAATTGACACGTGACCATTGTATTCCCTCTATACAGACTAGTCAGCCCAAACTGGATGTTTTCCAGGAGCTTCTGAGTAAACATCCTGGTGTCTTTCACCCATCTCGCACTCCCAAGAGCTTGCTGGTCCACTGGCAGCTGCTAAAACAGTACTACTTACTGGATGACCAGAGTGGTGAGTTATGTTACCTACACATTTAAACCAAATGAAAGTCATTTGTTAACACAGTTTGATTTAATGGCAACCTAAAAACAATACAGCTTCAACTCACATGCACATCAAATATCCTTGTAAATCCTCACTGCGTTGTAGGATTTGGAACGTTGTCAAAAACTTTTACAGGAAAGCTCTTTAAATGCATCAGTTATGATGATGATTATTAAGATGATTATTTTGTGTCTACAATTAAGTGTTTTGACCTTTCAAATGGAAAATAGGGTAGCTAACATGGCACTCAGAATGGATGGATAGTTTTCATTTTGACATGCCTATTGTTGTAAATGCAGAATATCTATATAAAATGTTGAGTGTAACATGAGTTGTAATTAATGACATTGTTGACTGTGATTGTGCGTTGCAGTACAGCCCCTTCCTAAAGGTGACCAAGTCCTCAACTTCTCTGATGCTGAGCAGATGGTTGATGATGTAAAGTTAAAGTAAGCTGGCCTTTTACTTTGCAACATTCATGTTTTAACTGCTAATAACATTTCAGTATACAGTGGTCCCTCACCACTTTTCACGGTCTAACTGTATCGGGGATTTTTATATTGTATGTAGTATCGTGGGATTATGCTGTATATCAGTATTTTCATATATTTATTATTTTAATTATTTTTGCAATAAAAGCATTTTCTAGCCTAAAAAAACTGAAAAAATATAATAAATATTAAAAATAATAATTAAAACCTATTAAAAGAGCAGCAGATTGAAATAAAATGCGTAGCCTACAGCGCTGGGTGCTGATTGGCTCATCGACCGTATCATCAGTCTCCTCTGTCTCCCCTGTATAGCAGCGTTCAGCATCTCGCTTTGTCCATTCTCACTGTGCAGTACATTCATCTCATCGTCATCAGTACTGCACAGCTAATTCATCATCATCTTCATCGTTTAAGTTGTAGTATATTCACTGGAGAGTACCAATATAGAAGGTTTAAGAGTGTAGAAAGTGTTTAGGAGCATAGGAAGTGTTTATAAGAGTGTGGAAAGGGTTCATAAAGCCTTAAAATATATCTAAATAATAAAATAGGTATGGTCGCTACTTCGTGGATTTTCACCTATCACGGGAGGGTTTGGAATGTAGCCCCCACCATAGACGAGGGACCACTGTATAGTAAATAACCCTATTTTCCACCCTCTAAGTATTGTGTGACCATGACTTTAAAGCCCTAATCAAGTGAACTGTGTCTTTTCATACAGGGAGAGCAGAGATGAGGTGTTGGAACATGGTGAGAAATCTGATTGTGAAGAAACACATTTATTGCAATTCATTTTACATTAATGTGTGAATGAAGAATTAAGTTCAGTTGCTTCATGATGATTTTAACTTCATAGTTTGACCAGGTAGTAATGATTTTGGTGATTTGCAGCTCAAGCATCAGAATGTAAATTTACATCTTAACATCTTGTTCAACAGCATTTAAGGACTTCTCTAGTAAATTAAAACACAGTATGCTTTTAAAAACAAGTTCAGCCTGTGTCCTCCATTTCAAAAGTTAGTTTTAAATTACATTTAGTATAGTTTTTGTGTAGTCTTCATTCCTTACTCTGTCCTATTCACACAGTCTCAGTGGCACTAAGATAGTAATAGTCAATCAGTTTGACCAGTCAAAACATGATAAATAATTATTCATAAGTCACAAACCTGCATATTCCTACTTTTTTATTTACAGTAATGTACAGTAAACATTTTCGTTAAGGGAAACAAATTGATAACCTGGCTGTTGTCTTCATGGCTTCAGAATCGCAGTGTCATAAAATCATGCAGATAATGGAATGACGATGAATGTGAAGACAAAGATCAACATTTTTGTTCTTACACTGATGACTGATGGATCATAAAAGTGGCAATATTACTAAAAAATATGCTGTAGTAACAAACTATTATCCCAGCAGGATTTTGAATCAGATATTATTGCGCTTTGATATTCTCTTTGTTGTCACCTGAAAGGAAACTGCATATTAGATTTTTTTCCTTCAGGCTTAGCATTAGGGGAGAAACGCTGCAAAATCTGCCAACAGTCAAGTTAGGTTCACAGTCAGTTAGCATGGAGACTGTCTAATAATTAGAGTGAGCTTCCCCTCACCTCTGAGTGTTCATCACTAATGTACTTCCTGAAATAAACCCTCGGTTTACATTCTTGTCCCCTTTCAGAGCTGATGATTTCTGATCGTCACCAGAAAAGGGAGATCAGACAGTTGGAGCAGGAGTTGCCTCGATGGCAGGTTCTTGTGGACAGTATCACAGGTATGTAAACTTCTACGGGTCAAGGACAAGCAGCTGTTATATCTATATTTGTTTTGAGGATTTTTGATTTGTAAAGCTCATTTGTGTTCATGTGTTTGTGCTCCACCAGGGATGAGCATGCCTGACTTCGACAACCAGACGCTGGCAGCGCTACGAGGGAGAATGGTGCGCTACCTCATGAGATCACGGGAGGTAAGCAGCTTTTGAGAAAATGGAGATTACAGAGCAGCAACGTTGAGGTATCAAAAAAAAAGAAAAGCTTCTCAATGGAAGCAGTGAACTGAATTTCTTATCTGTGAAGATGTTTGATGCTGATCGTCTTTTCATTCATGTTCACACAGATTACGTTGGGACGAGCAACCAAGGACAAACAGATAGATGTAGATCTTTCACTAGAGGGACCTGCCTGGAAAATATCAAGAAAACAAGGTGGCTGAACTCATATATTCTCTCAAAACAATGTTCTTAAATGATTAGCTGTTGCTGAGAGAATGTAAACAGCAGAACAGAAACCAGTGAAACATTTCCACAGTTGTGTTTTTGCAGCATTTGAACATATTGCACGTATATATTTAAATGTGTTTTATAGGTATACGTTAAATTCAGATAAAAAGATAGCAATGTCTTTTATATTTTTTAAAGTGTTTGCTCACAGTACTGTCAGTCACCTCATGAGCATTTCATCAATATACAAAGAGATATATGTGAGATTTGAGTTATCCAGGCTTGTATAAAGAGTGTAACCATTCATTTCTTTCTTTCATGGCTCATATTGTCAGGTTGAATCTTAGTGTGCATCCCTGTGATGTTGCTGGAACAAATAACCTACTAATAATCAGTCAGTCATTTTGATTTACATGACCTTTACTGTTTGTGTTGACAGGAATTATTAAATTGAAAAATAATGGTGATTTCTTCATCGCCAACGAGGGCAGAAGGCCCATCTACATAGATGGCAGACCGGTCTTGTCGGGAAATAAATGGAAATTAAACAACAACTCTGTGGTGGAGGTGTGTATGCATGTTTACCAAGTTGTATACGACTTAAATTAAACAACTGTGACATATATCAGTGATGCTGAGTGAGAATTTTCCCTCAAAGCTTGTATCTGTCTCTTCAGATTGCAGGTCTTCGCTTTGTGTTTCTAATTAACCTGGAACTCATCTCACTAATAAAAGCTGAAGCAGCCAAGATGACACAGCAGTGAATGTCGGCCATCCAGCAGGAGAACCGGTCTGTAGCAGGCAGTCTGCGTAGAACAGTGGATACAAACGCTCTGGTGAGGCACAGCAGTGCTACCGAGAACTGGACTGACAACGGTGTTGTTACCCATTAACTTAAATTGTGAAGTTTAAACAGACTACAGCTGATTCCTGGAGCAGAATAGTAACATGTTTTACTCAGTGTGTGGATATTTCATGTTATAATACACACTCTCATTGTAGAGCCTTGTTTTTTCCAGTTTTTCAGAACACTGTATTTAAATTCTGTAGCAAAGCTTTTTTCACAATATTAAACTTGTATACACAATGTCCTAATGCTCTGTTCAGTTCACTTGAGGTCTGATCTACTGGGGGAAAAAATAATGTGAAGAATAGCACATTCTGTTTTCAAAATGAATTTAGTAATTTGTCTAGTTGGATACAAGAAGTTAACAAAAATAGGTGCATACACTGAATAATCAACACTTGTGGAGATTTCAAAAAAGGACTTTAGGCATCATTTGACTTGTTAGTATATGTTTGGTTTAAGAGTTGTTATGTTATGACTTAATTGTTTAGAACTAAGACAAAAGTAAAGTTGACCTGTAGTCTGAACTGCAAAAGATGATTTTAGATAGATGGATAAATCGATAGATACTTTATTAATCCCGAAGGAAATTCAAGTGTTCAGCAGCTTACATACAACATGAATAACAAAAAAGGCAGGGCAGGCAGATTAGTAACATTAACATTAAAGTTAGTATATACTCTAAAAATCTTGCTGTACAATGCTATAATAAAAAAACACTCCTAATTTTAAAATCTATAGAATACTAAATGTAATTAAAATTCATTATACAATATTTACACATTTCAAGGCATGGTGATTAAAGTGAATTTGAGTGATTTAAAGTGACTTGACAGGTAGTAGGAAAACATCAAACTACCTAAGGTGCATGGATATTCTACAATCAATTTTATTTTTTACCACAAAGCAGCAGAGAGTGCTACCACCCACACCAAAAAAACCCAAACAAAAACAGTTAAGTCTTGGATTTACTCCTTTTTTATATGAACAGGCTCGGGTAAAGACAAAAATGAAACTGAGTGCATTAAGTTTGAATCTTGTAGGAAATTAGTTTCAGCACATTGAACTGTCGTCAAACCTAATAAATACTCTTTTCACCTCTAGAATATTTAGAAAACTTGTATTAAACCAGAGAAGTCTAAATTCACACTTAACAGACACATCTCTTGACAAGCTAAGGATGAAGAAATCATGGTGCAGAACATATTTACTTATTCTATATCTTTTGTTCTTGTACCTCACATTTCAACCTATAGGCCTCCTCTTAAAATCAGGCAAGAACAACCTGCTGTTGCAGTTCATTGAAATGAACTGTTCAGTTGTTAAATGAGTTGAACCTCTGCAGTCCTGAACTCTGGGCCCTGTTATTCAAAGTGGTGCAACTAATTCAGGTTAACATGCTGTTATCAGGCTACAATAAGTCTGATTATTCTGGCACAGTTAATGTGGTTCTTTGAAATCAATCTGGTGATTGATTTATCAGTCCTGGACGACGTTATCTTGCGTAACAGAGGAAATGAGCCAATGATTGCAGTTTGAACAGGAGCAATAATAAATCCATAGACAGCAAGTCTGAGGTTTGTTTTTCCTGCATTGTTACTGGTGTCATTTGTCATTCAATGAGCTCCACACTGTTTCCACACTTTTTAAACATCACGAGTGACTGCAATTGCACAGTCAGTAAAGCTTGGTACATGACTGCTGGATTTCTCTCGGTGGATATCTATAGGATGAGTATAAAAACACGATCCAACAGACTGTCAATAAGCCTGCACAGGTTTGGGTCAGGAATGTTGCTCTGATTTGGTCCACATTCGTTTTAAACAAACTCCAAAGAACCAGAAAATACAGACTTACACCAAACTGTCCTCATTTTAATTCTCAGTTTGAATAATGGGGCCCTATAGGTATGGTGCCAGTAGGTAGTGCTAGAGAGCCAGACACTAATAGACAACAGGGTAGATAGTCCAGGTTTTACTGTGCACAGAAGTGACAAAAATGTCTATATAGATGTAAAAGCATTACACAATGCATAAAACAAACCTCTCTCTCTCACTTTGCAGTGAAAATGAAAAGCTACAAGCCATACAAATTCTATATAAAATGCACAGACTATTGTATCTAGTCATATAGTGTAAAACAGCATTAAATTGATGTTTCCACTAAACAGAACTCTGTATCAAATATCTTTACAACTCCAATAGATTAATCTATCACAGTCACTGGACAAACTACACACTGAACACACCACTACTGTTAAACCAATATTAGTTTGAGGTGTGTGTAAAGTCTAAGTGTGTTCTGATTGTTGGTTCTCCTTATATAAGGAAACGTCACATATCTGACCTTTATCTGGAAGGATTTTTTTTCTCTGTTATATGTTTCAATGAACAACAGGATGTTCTGGTTCATTCACAAAATGCCGTTTACTAACCTGAATGTGTCAGAGGGCAAAACACCTCAACACCAATGTTCCCTGTAATTTTTCATGAGTCTGAGCAAACACACAAACCCCCTGAGCGTCCCTTGGACCACTGTGAGCAACATCAGACGTGTGCACTGTGGTCACACCAGCATCACATCCATTCAAGTTACATGGTTCATTAAAAGAATCAAATTATAGCATTTACATTTCTGTTAAAACACTTTGTCAACAGGAGCCAGTTGAAGGCTGCAGTGATTTTAGTGACGCTACAATGTATAAGAGTGAAGTTATTGAATATTTGTCTCTCTTTACTGTTGCAGCGGTTTTGCAAATTGCAGACGGACCCTGTTCACTCCATAGACACCAATGTTATTCCTGTAGCTTGAAAGACAGCTACTTTTGATAAAACTGGGCTTGTAGCACATTGTCTGCCTTGCAACAATGGGAAAGAGGCACCGTTTATGTTTTGACAACCTATATCTAATGAGTTATTGATGCTGGAAGTCCGAATCTGTGAATATCTTTCCAACTTTACTGAACTTGGGGCCACTACCACCTAAGGAGTGATATATTTAATTTTGAAAAAAGCATTTAGCCATACTTAAAGCTTTAAGTGCTTTATTAACACGGAACTAAAAATTTTGTATTGTTTTATTATCACAGGTTCTGTCTGAAAAGAGGTGGCATCATTTTAAACAGTGAAATCAAACTAACAAAATGTAATGACCAACTAGTGAGCAACACTGTATTCTGCAAAAACATAAACTTTTTTTAAAATCTAAATCTTATCTTAACACAGTTAATGTATTAACTTATTTTTGTGTGTATGCATGTATTTATTGATTTATTTAGTACTGTTAACATATCAGAGTTCTGAGTGAATTTTTCTTAAGATAGGCAAAGGCCATTTATTGATTACATATAGGCTGTTAAATGTTTATTAAAAACTAAAAAGCATTTTAAAAAAAACAACTTAGGCATTTATTGAGTCACTAAAATACTGTAGAGTACAGACCACATCAGCATGATTATAAGCATCCTCTGGTAAATGAACAACCAGATACTGATGTCTCTCACCATATGGACTTCAGGAGATGACTGGGGGATGATAAACTGACCTACTGGTTGGGTTCTCTCTGTTCTCATGTTTCTTACATGTTTGTCCCCTGACAGCCGGGTCCTAATGTTTTTTGAGCAACACACCATACTATGATGTTTTTACAATGATGGTTCTACTATGGAACCAGTTTGACATGTTCAGGTGTTCTTTGTGTGAAAACTCAGAGATTTCAGGTATCAGAAGGTGGTTTTCAACTTTCTTTGTTAACTTTCTGCTTCAACTTTAAACTAAATTTCCTTCACTAACCCAGCCCTCTGGACTCCCAGTAAGCTGTGTTCCTATTGGCTGTCCAGGTGGCTGCTTGGTGTTATCAGGAACACCTGAGCAGCTTGGTGTTATCAGGAACACCTGAGCAGCTCAGTGTCTTCCTGCTTTATTTAGCTGCAGACAAACATTTCCTCTGCTTCTCTTCACCACAGAACCGGGTTAAGCTCCATTGCTTCAGTTTGTTCTTTAGGCGTTGGCTTGCAGCTTCCAGCAGTAAAATCGTCTTTAATGTGTTTCTTGGTGTGTTTTAGGGCTTTGTACTGGATAGTTGTTTGGTAAATGTGGTTCTTTACCCACAGTTAGCACATGGTGCTAATGTGTGCAGTGATTAGTGGGTTTGCTGCAGCTGAGTTGTGTCTTTATCTTGGCTGTAGTGAGTCTTCAGAGGTTTTTGATCAGACACATTCTGTATTCTTGTTTGAGAACCAATGTTGGTTGTCCAGAAGGTAAGAGTTCCTGTCCTGATTCTCTGTTCTCAGAGGTTCTCTGGTAGGCTGCAGGAGACTTTAGCGTTTGGGTTGTGCTAGTTTGGTTTTTGTACGGTTTCATTTGGACGACTATCTTGAGGCCCCTCCATGTGGTTTAGTGAGGTTTTCTGCAACAGTTCTACAAAGCAATCTGCAGCAGAAGAGACTTTGAGAGTTTTTAGGAAGTTCTGGAGACCAGACTTTAGAGCAGCAGAAACATTTGTCAGCAGTTTGAGCAGGAGAAGGTGAGCTTCAGAGTAGAAATGAGACAGAAACCTCCTTGACCCGTGTGGTGAGGTCCTGTACCAAGAGTTTGAGAAGGTTGTGAAGAGTCTGTAGTTCTTTGGTCTGAAAGCACAAGAAGAGTCGACTCATTAAAGGAGAAAACAGGAGATATTGTTGGTTCTTCTGTCGCTCTGCAGTTTCCTTAGACTGAATATCAAGTTTGTATTTTAAATGATTTACCATGTGAGCCCAAGAAGACTTCAATAAACTCCCTCCATCCCCTGGACACAACATATTTTATTACATTAAATGTTGTTTTTTTTTTTTTTTTTTGAATGTGTTTTTGAGTTTCAATCATAGTTTTTTCTCATTGCTTGTTTAGTTTTGTCATCTGTGTAAAAGGTGCTAAACAAATAAAGTTGAATTGATAAACTGAATAATTGACTAACTCATGATTGTGACAACAAAAGTATTTTCATTGTGATTTAAGGGTTTATTTCATTTTTAAGGTTGGGGTTAAAATCTTGACAGAAAAAGACGATTAAAGAAATAAACTACATAACAAAAAGCAATTAAATCAGAGAAAAAAAATTTATACAATAGAACTTTTAAAAAGTTTTATTATTAAAAAGATTTAAGAAACTTAAGATGTAATTTTCTAATTAAACATTTAATTTTTTAATTAAATGTTTTGTCTTTGTAAAGGTTTAATAATCTAATTAAATGTTTTGCGTTTTTTAAAATGTTCAATATTCTTCTTGTTTAATTGTATTTTTTAAATGTTTAATTATGGAAAATATTTTATCTGTAATTTTGAATATTTGTATTTTAAAAATTTTGTTCAATTTCATAATGACATATATTGTATCTTGTTATCTCATTCAATATTTTGTCTGTTTAATAGAGTTAAACATTAAATACAATTAAATTATATATATATATATACCACCTTTTAATGTTTAGTTTTCTTTTTAAATGCTTCATTGTATTTTCTGTTTAATTCCTATTTGAAGTTTTATTGTCTTTAAGATGTAATTTTCTAATTAAACATTTAATTTTTTAATTAAATGTTTTGACTTTTTAAAGGTTTAATAATCTAATTAAATGTTTTGTCTTTTTAAAGGTTGAATAATCTAATTAAATGTTTTGTCTTTTGAAAGGTTTAATGATCCAATTAAATGTTTTGCATTTTTTAAAACGTTTAATGTTCTTCTTGTTGAATTGTATCTTTTAAATGTTTAATTCTGGAAAATATTTTCTCTGTACTTTTGAATATTTGTATCTTAAAAATTTTGTTTAATTTCATAATGACATGTATTGTATCTTGTCGAATTATCTCATTCAATATTTTGTCTGTTTAATATGATTTAATGTAATTTAATGTTATTATTATTAAACAGACAAAAATATTGAATGAGATAATTCGACAAGATACAATACATGTCATTATGAAATTAAACAAAATTTTTAAGATACAAATATTCAAAAGTACAGAGAAAATATTTTCCAGAATTAAACATTTAAAAGATACAATTCAACAAGAAGAACATTAAACGTTTTAAAAAATGCAAAACATTTAATTGGATCATTAAACCTTTCAAAAGACACAACATGGGTGCCCGTATAGCTCAACGGGTTAAGCGGGTGATTCATGTACAGGTGCTGGTCTCTGACGCAGCGTCCTCGGTTCGATTCTTGCTCCCGGCCCTTTGCTGCATGTCTTCCCTCCACTCTTCTCCTGTCTGTCTCTCACTACGCCTATCCAATAAAAAGCTGAAAAAGGCCACAAAAAAGAGAAAAAGACAAAACATTTAATTAAAAAATTAAATGTTTAATTAGAAAATTATATCTTAAAGACAATAAAACTTCAAATAGGAATTACACAGAAAATACAATGAAGCATTTAAAAAGAAAATTAAACATTAAAAAGTGGTAAAACATTTAAAAAGAAAAACCTTAAAGATTTAATCGAAACATTAAATATTGGGAAAGAAAAAGAAACTCAAACAAGCCGATAAAACATCTGAAAAAACAACTAAACATTAAACGTGTCAGCAGTGCGCAATTGCGCACGTGCGCAGCTTAGAGGGAACAGTGCTCAACACCCAGAGAAAAGACGTGCGTTATTTGGAAAACTCTACTGACTGCATGTCTTGCTACTCCCAGTACAAAAACATACTTTTCCCACATGGAGGGCCTGTGTAAAAATGCACCAGGGGAGTTCATTTGAAATACTGTCACCAAAACACAGACGGTGCAGTCGGGTGAATCTGCTGTTGCCATAGCAACTCGGTCCTCTGTCCTGCTTGGGCTGGATTCCTCAAACATGGCACGACCACAATGGCGAAGTTTAAACAAGGGAAACATGCAGACACAACAGTGGTCCGACCTAGACACACACTCATGTCATATTCTTACAGTGTCTCATTTCGAGTTGCCAAACTTTCAGTCGAAATGCTGCACTGAAAGAGAAGAAACTGATTTAGAGAGCAGTTGTACCTGTTGCTTTAGAATTAGAATCATACAACTTTATACTACTTTTACATTATACTGTATTTATATCTTACATATACACTATATGCACCAGTCTGATACAATAATAAAATCACTGGTAGATGAAGTGAGAACATTGATCTTCTTGTTCCTAGACAATGCTCTGCAGGAAAACCTTGTGTCCTGGCATTCATGTGGATGTTACTATGACATGTACCACCCACCTAAACATTGATACAGACTGTCCATGGCAACAGCACTCCCTGATGACAGAGGTTTCCCCCAGCAGGACAGTGTACCCTGCCATACCCCAAAAAACTGCTCAGAAATGACTCATTTGTTTCCAGACACTCCTCTTGATTTTCCCTCGGGATTAATAGAGTATCTATCTATCTATCTATCTATCTATCTATCTATCTATCTATCTATCTATCTATCTATCTATCTATCTATCTATCTATCTATCTATCTATCTATCTATCTATCTATCTATCTATCTATCTGTAAATTATATGAAATCATCAAATTGCTACAAAATCAGTGCAAACATTTTCTGGTCTCTCAGAACTACTTGGCTGGCTCCCTTGTTAAAATGCATCCATATGGGATCAAGAGCTGTAGAGAAAGGATTCTGCAAAAACATCCTGCAAGAAAATAAGTAGTTACTGGAAGATAATCCAATTCAAAGAGCGTGTATGTGGCCCTCAAACAAGTTTCACCATTGGTCCGCTGTGGTGCTGGTTGGCTGTGCCTGTGGCCCAGATGTCGATGATATGCTTCTGCTTCTTTTAGAGGATAAACGATATAAAATTCCCTCAGCTGCTGCCATTTTCATTATTTTGTTCAAACCCTGCATACCACTCGGTGTTTAACCTGTAATTTAGCTGTCTGTTTGTAAAGATTGATTACTGGAAGACAAAGAGCTTGTGAAGTCAGTGTGTTGTGTTTATTATTTGTATCAAGTAAAATGCAGCTTAAAAATGTCAATAATACACCAATGACTAAGGGATAATTTGTTAATATGGATTTTATTCAGAATACATTGCAATCATTTTCCTAATTGAAAGTTGATGGAAAATTATTTAAAGGGCATTTTTGCAACCTGGAAATCTATAATTTGCAATTGGGGGCTTATAAGTGATTTATAAAGTTTTAGTCAACCATTTATTAACAACAGTAAAGGCATTAAGTTCAAATCCTTAAAAAAGGGCACCTTAATAGAATAAAACAAGGTAGGTGTGAAAACACTGAATAACCACTGCAGCTTCAAATCCTGTATCCTGAATCACTGTATATACCATATATTGCACACAATAATATTTTTTATTCCAGCAGCATTGCTCCATTGCACTCAACCAATTACCTCATGTATATAAATGGTAGAAAATATTAATTTTTAGAAACTATATATTTTTTTCCTGCATCATCAGAATCTTCACAATTTGCACCAAACTTTTGGTTCAGTATAACTTTAGATATTTTGTTTATTTCGTTTATTTTTACAGGTACAATTCACAATTAAAGGTAATGACACTAAGGTTAGCTAGCAGCTAATTTACATTGGTTGTCCCTGGTCTGCAATAAATACATTTCATAAAACAACACAAAACTTAAAAAGTCCATCAGTGTGAGATAATAAATAAAATCAGTAAAAACAATAAATACATCAATAAATAAACATTTCAAAGATTTCTGAATCTCAAATGTTTGTGGGGAAGCAATTCCACTTTTTTTTTTACTGCTTTAACTGAGAAAGTGGACTGACCAAAAGCTGGCTTTCTGAACTGAGGTACACGATCACCTCTAGTAGATGCTAAACAGGCCTTTTATAAATATCTGTTGAAGTACATGGAGTTAAACACTTATTTCCTTTCTTTTAAAGTGTTTCTCTTCAGAAAATGTTCTTGTTTGTGTACACAGAGGTGGCCAGTAAAGGTGATTTATTTGTTAGCTAGATTTGCCAGCAGTGTTCCTCCCAACAATGATTCATTTCTAAGGGAACACTGACGCACAGTACACTCAGACACTTATTTTCATGCTGGATTTGGGCGGTTCTCCTGCCTGCCCTATACACAGTCTGTAGGTGCCACATGCCTCTATAGACCGAGATAAGCAGCGTGTTGTTCTTGAACGCAGCCCGCTCGGTGTTTTTGCTGCGTTCAGAGCTGAGCGACTTCACTGTTTGTTTGATCGGTGCATCTTGAAGAACATCAAGTAGGAGACTGACACACCAGAAGTGAGTACTGTGATTTTAATGAAGAAAAGGCAACGAAAATGCCATTTTTCCACCCTGTTTGTGTATATAAATGAAAGCCGGCGGAATCGGAGCGACACGTCTGCTAACTTGAATGTTAGCCAAGTTAGCCAATTTAGGCTAAATTAATGATACTGCTAGCTTACATATGTTCTTTAAACGTTAGCCAAACGTTTGTGTAAAAATATATAACAGGTTGTCGGTGTTAAATGTGTTTATAGTGATGTTGAATCAGTTAGCTGCGATTTTAGTTTATGTTCAGTATGTGTGAATGACAGGAATTTGTAGGAGTGATTTTTTTTTCTCGGCTGCTGTCAGGTGGTGTCTGAGGTTTAGCTAATGTTTACAGATCCCGCAACGATAAAACACAGAGGGAACATTGCGAACTAAAAGAGCCTATTAACTGTGTTTTTAGAGACACTATGTTCACACAGTTCTTCAGCTTAGCTTTTCAGAAATACACCCAATGACAGGTAGTTAAACGAGATTTTTCAATAGCCTTTGAATATTTTAGTGTACAAAAACATTTCATATACACTGAGCAGAAATGTAAACACAGCATGCAAATGATTCTCTATTCCTTTTTCCCAAACCGTAAAAAAAAATCTATCTTCTATTAAATTTATCCAGCTGTGCACCAACATTTTTGAGCTGTCCATTTCGATGGTCATAAATTCTGGACCAAATTAATCCATCACCTTGTACAGGTGTGACTTGAAAGCACACTGACCAGTGACTGTAAAAACACACGTTAAAATGTTGCTTTATTCAAATGACACCATGCCACAGTTGTTGACATGCTGGATGCTGGCATGTCGCAGCTGTAGTCATGTACTTAAGTGCCCACAGCTCCGTTATTTCTCATCTAAGAAATGATGATCCATGATCCCAAAAATGTCCTCCAGCTTCTGCGAGCCCTTCAGGAACACTGGGACAAAACTCCTCAAGCAACAGCAACAACCTCAACGTCTCTTACAGATTACTAACTTGTAATTTCTCATCTGTAGCCCCTCTTTCTCATTTCCAGTTTAGTACAGACTTGTTTTTTCATTACATCCATTCTGTCGTTGAGATGCTGTATGTTGAAGCAACACATACTTAATTCACTATTTTGAAAGGAATGGATTCAGATTCAGAAAACTTTATTTGTTTCCAGGGGGCAATTTAAAAAAAAATAGATAGAAGTTACTAAAATATCGCATGCTGCTTTCATATTTTTGGTAACTTGAAGTGGGCTTTACCACAAACAGCAGGTTGTGCATCTCATAGTTTGTAAAATTCATGATTGAAATGAACAAAGGTGAGGCAAATGTGACAGAGTCATATTATGGGTTCTACAGACCTACTGGAGGTTCACGGTGGGGGTCTTTAGTCTTCCCCATTATCAGTATGAGCAGTTAGTGTGTCTCTCATGTTATCATACGCTGACAGTTTAAAGAAATGTTCTGCAGATAAAAACGATGATGTGACCCTTTATAGGAAGCGTTTATTTGTTCATTGCTTCTTTCACAAAGCAGACCTGCCACAGTTATACAGTCTGTCAATCTACTGTGCTGAATCTGTGGCGCTATAAATACATCTAACCGAACTATTTAAACCCACTGTGCTTTTATCAGACACCACAGATGTGTTTCCATCACACCGCAGGAGCTGCATGTTCGTGGTCGGCTGATATGTTTTTGTTTGGGTCGACACAGATGCTGATTATTAGCAACAAGGAGGCTGATAACCAATATTTTGCAGTTAAAATAAAAACCTCAGAGTCAAGATTTAGAATAACACAAACTTTGTTGAAATGTCCTTGTTTGTGTATGCTTTACACGTTTACTAAAAAGACGACTTCTCAACATTTACCCTTCAGTGATGATAAGTCGTCAGAAAGTGCTGTTGGCAAGAAATTGCTCGAAACCACAGGAGGACTGCAGATAGAAAGAGGCGCTGCAATAGAGCCAAAGGAGCACTTTTTATAAAATTACAGATAAAACAATGCTGAATATCAGCTCTGATAATCAGTTCACCTCTACTGAATTTGGCTAGTAGTGTTACACACATTTTTAAAATAATGTGCCGAGCTTGGACACCTTGACATATGCCATTGTTTGTCTTGCTTTGTGTACTTTCTTCACATATTATGTTTTGTTATTATTGTGAGCTGGTAGAGCACTTTGGTCAACCTTGGTTGTTTTTAAATGTGCTATAGATAAAGTTAACTTGAATTGATTTAACATGAATCATAACAGCCACAGCTACCGCCACAAACAGAGTCAGCAGTGAGAGATCCCGGTGAACTAGCTCCTCTAGTTTTCTAGCTATTGTAATGCTGCAGACATGCCAGATCAGCTAGAACTGAAAGGGCATCCACCCAGCAAACTGTTTCCAATCCAAATATGATCACACAGCCTGTCGCTGTAGATCAGAGGGAATGCAAACATTTGAAAAGTCATTGCCAGATAATGTCAAAGTATTCTGTAAATCCGATATTATCCAGTTAAATCAAAAATCCACTTTGCCCACTCCTTTGATTGCTGTCCAGTTATATTATGGTTCTATGATCAGTTGTAATATCTGGTGTTAACTGGGTTTAAAATGATAAAGTTGAACACAATTCATTACAAGTGAGACTTTTTAAAATTTTTCCAGCATAAATTTTACTGAAGCAGACTGAGGTCGTTGCTTTGTTTTGAATTCAGCTGCAGTAACATATGACTCAATTGCTGCACATTATCATGCTTGCTCTAAAAAGGAAAGTTGTTCCTCATTGTGGTCAGATTCAGTAGCAGAAATGGTGAGAGATTATTGTTGTCATTCCTCTAAGTATTTGAGTTTGGGTAATGTTCTTTTAGCTGCTAGCAGTGAAAGATAGTGCAGAGTAATCTTAATGGTCCCTGCAGACAGTGATAAGACACATAATCAACTGATAAAGCAGAGCTACTTGTCGTTTTATAGCTGGCCTGTTAGGAAATGCCTTTTTTTGTTTGATTGTGCTTCTAGTTTTGGTATGATGCTGCAAATCAGCAGACAAGATCTATGATTGTTTTATGCATCCAGTCAGTCAGTCACTGATGTTTTGTCGTGAAGCAGCGCTACGCCAACAGGCTGGAGTCATTACTGGAGGAGTTATATAAGGAGTTGCTCATTACTGAGTCATAACTTGTGTTTTTACTGTTTAAATGTCAAAGCATTGAAGATAAAGTCCTGTTCTTTTCTTTTTCTGTTGAGTGGTAATATATTTCATTTTGTCTCCATACTGAACGCTGGACAACTTATCTCTGTTTACTGAAATGGACTTACACATCACTCACAAGAGTCGGCTCAAAGTGGAGCTTCCTCCTCTTTCCTGTTCACTCCCCCTCTGCTGGTTGGCTCCTTTTAAAGTGTGAAGTCACAGCTGGTTGGCCAGTTGAGGTGGAGTTGAAGAGTTTAAAGGTTCAGTCAGTCAATAAACAAGCACTAATTTTCTGTAAAGGTCGACAAAGTTTGGTGAGCAGTGCAACAACGACATATCATGTAAACTTTGAAACATGTTAAATCTGTTTTAACCGGTCATCACATGTTTCACATCACTAACACTTAGTAGGGCTGTTACAGGTCTTTGCAAGCTCATCTGAACCTGTAAAGTTTACATATTTCTTACATTTTAAGTACTGCTGAAAGCTGTAAGATTTAACCTAGATGGAAAGGTACCGGAAAAGTATTATTAGTGCTTTATGTAACGCATTGGCTGCTCTAGACAAACTGACACTTGTCAAGCAGACTAATTTTAGTCGCATGAATAGTCTACTAGCTTCTGTAGCCTGCTAATATATATCTTTGAGGACAGATCTGTATTGTATCACTGTGGGCAATGTTGCAAATCCCTTTGAGTTCAGCAGGGTATATTTTTATGGTATTTGTGTAATATTTTAAATCTAAATGTGTTTTTTCAATTTAATTTCTTGCCAGAACATCAATGCAATGCTGCTTCTCAGACGCTGCCACAGCCTAACTCGGTTTGGTTCTCTCATCACTCAAAGGTACGTTACTGTAACAAAAAGGTGATTTGTCATGGGGTATTGTTCTGAGTAATTAATATGCTGTGCTTGATTATTATTTGACATGCCTTTGATGAGGTAGTTTATTGCAGTGAAGCCTGAGCTTCACCTTTGCAGACATCATATTTTACACTGTGAATACCCCATAATTTTACAGCTACTCATGCACTTGTACTCACTACTCAGTGAGATGAGCTTTAACTGTTTAAAAGTTACATTTCTAGTTTCTTCTTGTCTTAGGCATCAGGTGACACCTGCTGTGGCATCGTGTGCAGCTCGTCTCTGCAGCAGCAGCAGCAGCAGTGAGGATCACAGATCGCACCAACGAGTCCACAGTCTCAGCTGGAAACATGGTCTGGCAGGACTGCTGGCTGGTACAGGGGCTGTACTGGCTTACGGCCTGCACCACCACCACAAGGTTAGGAACAGATGAGAGCTGTAAATCTCTGTAACTCCGTAATTTCCCTTTTTGCCAAGGCAAATTTATGTCAGTGTTTTTTTGTTTTTTTTTTAAACTGCTGTGCAACTTCAAAAGAAATTTGAAATCACACATGTTGACATCAACAAAGCACAAACTTTTACAGGCATGAGTGTACTTCTCTATAAATATGCGAATAATTAATGAAACAAGGCTGCAGACTGTCAGTTTCAAGAGTTTTTGCAGTAGCAATAGTAGTGGAGGGAATAATACAAATCATTTATTTATTTTAAAAGCTTTTACTGTTTGTTCTGCCATGCTTTGTTTTGTTCCTTGACAAGTATTGGCCTTTTCAAAAAACAAAAAAACAGAATGAGCAACTGTGCAGGAACATACAGGCTCTTGACAAACAAAAACCATCTGGTGGCCAACATGGTGTTTGCACAGTGAAGACTAGGGCCTG